>NW_017670673.1:224004-227139 GCF_001879085.1 Nicotiana attenuata
AACCAATTGGCTGGTGGGAACTTTATGAAACTTTCTTACCAAGAGGCATGTGACGTACTTGATGAAATGGCCGACACCTCTTCGGCATGGCAAAGCCGAGCGAATGTACCCCAAGGTGACCCCACGGTCATCCATTTGCACAAGGAGTTGAGTGACCATGGCCAAGCTATTGCCGAACTTACAACAACAATGAATCAGTTGGCGAAGGCGCAATTGCAACAAGTACAAAATCCGCGCCAAGTCAATGCAATGGAGAATGTTTCTATGCTAAAAAGGAGGCAAAGAGGGCAACAACAACCTCAAGGTAATGGTGAGCAGTTTGACAACAACAATGATGGTGGTGGTTATTCGAACGAGTGTTTTGATGATCAAAGTGAGGAATGCCAATATGTCAATAACTACCAAGGAAATAGAGGAAATCAAGGGAATCAACAATGGCGCCCCCAAGGCAATTGGGGCAATCAACAAGGAGGCGGCAATTGGAATAACACTAATCAACAACAAGGTGGTAACAATTGGAACAATAACAATCAGAACAACAATTGGGGTAATCAAGGTAATAACCAAGGCAATTGGAACGGGAACAACAACAATTGGAACAACAACAATAGCAATCAAGGAGGGTGAAATAATGGTGGTAGGGGGCAAGGCTTTCAAAGGCCCCCCATGTTCCAATAACCAAACAATCCACCCCCCTTTCAGTCACAAGGGCCTAGTTCTTCCGGAAGTGATATGGGACGGATAGAGATGATGTTTGAGCAGATGATGAAAAATAACCAAGATTCTGATGCACAATTGGATTCACATAATACATCTATCCGGAACTTAGAGGTGCAAATAGGACAAATTTCTCAAGCTTTAAATACCCGACCTAAAGGTGCGCTACCAAGTGACACGGTAGTGAACCCGAAGGGGGTAACAATCATGTGATGGCGGTTATAACTAGGAGTGGAAGAGGCGGTGATGTGCATGCCTCGATTGAGAATCAGGTTGTGAATGATGAAATTGAGTTGCATGATGATGATTCACCTTTGAATGTTGACAATGTGGTTGAACATATAGTGACAAATGATGTGCGGATTGATATTGATGATGAGGCCGGGGTAGAGACTCAAGATGCCGTGAACCTATCTAGGGAACACATTATTGATATACCCGAGCCGGCGGTGCCCAAGGCCAAGGCACCCTTGCCTAGACCACCTCCACCATATCCTCAGCGGTTAGCAAAGCAAAAGAATGACAATCAGTTCAAGAAATTCATAGACATGATGAAGAGCCTCACAATCAATGTTCCTTTAGTGGAGGCACTTGAACAAATGCCTGGGTACGCAAAATTCATGAAGGATTTAGTCACCAAGAAGCATTCTATGGAGTGTAAAACAATAAAGATGACGCACCAAGTTAGTGCGATTATGCATTCTATGGCCCCGAAACTAGAAGACCCCGGAGCTTTCACTATTCCTTGCACTATCGGGAGTGCGGACTTTGCTATGGCCCTATGTGACTTGGGGGCTAGCATTAATCTGATGCCGTACTCAGTCTTCAAGACTTTGGGAATCGGGCAACCTAGGCCAACCTCAATGAGACTTCAAATGGCGGATCGGTCAATGAAGAGGGCCTTTAGGTATAATCGACGATGTGCTTGTCCGGGTGGACAAATTTATATTGACGGCCGACTTTGTCATATTGGATTGTGAAGTGGATTTCGAAGTGTCTATTATTCTTGGAAGACCTTTCCTAGCTACGGGGAAGGCATTGGTTGATGTGGAAGCAGGGGAGTTAACATTCCGTGTGGGTGATGAGAAGGTGGTATTTCATGTGTGCAAATCAATGAGACAACCCAATAGTACGGAGGTGTGTTCATTTGTGGACATTGTCACGGCGGTGATAGTGGATGATACAAGTGCCTTGATTAATGTTGAAGATCCTCTTGAAGCCGTGCTTCTTAACATGGATGTCAATGATGATGCCGGTAGAGTGGAGTGCGTGAATGCATTGCATGGAATGGGTTCATATTCATATGAGCCTAGGAAACTATCTTTGGATATTGAGAATCGCAAAACTCCGCCAACCAAGCCATCAATTGAGGAGCCACCGGTGTTGGAGTTGAAACCACTTCCTCCACACCTCAGGTATGAATTCTTGGGCTCTAATTCTACTCTTCCAGTTATTCTTTCTTCTTGCCTTACTAACTTGCAGGTTGAGGCTACTGTGGAGGTGCTTCAAAAGCGAAAAAGGGCAATAGGATGGACTTTGGCGGACATCAGGGGAATAAGCCCCGCATTTTGCATGCATAAGATCATCTTGGAGGAGGACGCACGGCCATCTCTTGAACATCAAAGGAGACTCAATGAGGTGATGCAAGAAGTAGTAAAGAAAGAGGTTATCAAGTGGCTTGACGCCGGTGTGGTTTACCCGATCTCGGATAGTTCATGGACCTCTCCGGTCCAATGTGTGCCAAAGAAGGGTGGAATGACGGTAGTGACCAATGCCAACAATGAGTTGATTCCTACTCGGACAGTTACGGGTTGGAGAGTGTGTATGGACTATAGAAAGCTGAATAAGGTGACAAGAAAAGATCATTTCCCACTACCATTCTTGGACCAAATGCTCGATCGTCTTGCGGGCCGGGCCTTTTATTGTTTTCTAGATGGCTACTCGGGGTATAATCAAATTCTCATTGCCCCGGAGGATCAGGAGAAGACAACCTTTACATGTCCTTATGGCACGTTCGCTTTCTCGAGAATGCCATTCGGACTATGTAATGCCCCAGCGACCTTCCAAGATGTATGATGGCAATTTTCACCGACATGGTGGAGGATATCTTGGAGGTATTCATGGACGACTTCAGCGTGGTGGGAGATTCATTTGAGTAATGTTTGGTGAACTTTGATAGGGTTTTGGCGAGATGTGAAGAAACCAACCTTGTGCTCAACTGGGAGAAATGTCACTTTATGGTGCAAGAGGGAATTGTATTGGGTCACAAAATCTCAAGGCAAGGAATTGAAGTTGATAAGGCAAAAGAGGTTATCTCAAGGCTCCCTCCCCCTACTTTGTCAAAGGGGTGAGGAGTTTTCTTGGTCATGCCGGGTTCTACCGGCGATTCATTAAAGATTTTTCAAAAATTGTGAACCC
>NW_017670673.1:228663-232934 GCF_001879085.1 Nicotiana attenuata
GGTGAATGCTAATAGGACCGATTGGTCGAAGAAATTGGATGATGCTCTTTGGGCTTATCGGACGGCTTACAAGACTCCAATTGGTATGTCTCCGTATCGGTTGGTGTTTGGTAAAGCTTGCCATCTTCCGGTGGAACTTGAGCACAAGGCTATGTGGGCATTGAGGAAGTTGAACTTGGAATGGGATGTTGCAGCCAATCTCCGAGTGGAGCAATTGAATGAGCTTGATGAGTTTAGATTTCATGCCTACTCCAGCTCGTCTTTGTACAAGGACAAGATGAAGTACATTCACGACAAATATGCTCAGGGAAAGGAATTCAAGGTTGGTGATATGGTTCTTCTTTTCAACTCCCGGTTGAGGTTATTTCCGGGCAAACTCAAGTCTAAGTGGAGTGGCCCTTTTGAAGTGGTATTTGTGACTCCTTTTGGTGCTCTTGATCTCAAAAACAAAAATGGTGAGGTATTTCGGGTTAATGGGCATCGCGTGAAGCATTACTTGGGGAAGATTGATGAAAGCCATGTGATGGCACTCCTTCATTTGAAATGATGAGATGGTAACATGTGTCGTGCCGCAACGTTAAATCAGGCGCTTCTTGGGAGGCAAGCCATGTCTTTTTCTATTTCGTTGATTTTCTTTATAGACTAGGATTTTTGAGCTAATGGTTTGTGAGATGTTGCAGGGATAATGTTGAACCAGTGCAGAACAAAAATGTCAGGTCTCTGAAGTTTGCCAACGCGGCCGCGCTACAAAATAGTGCGGTCCGCGTAGGCTGGTACAATAGGGTGTTGAGTCTCTGAAGTTTCCAGCTCGGCCGCGGAGCACTTTTGTGCGGTCCGCGCTGGGAAGGCCCAAATGTCATGCTCTTTGAAGTTTCCCACGCGGCCGCGTAACAAAACAGTGCGGTCCGCGTGGGAAGCTCATCTCAATGTGAAGGAATGAAATCCAGCGCGGTCCGCGTCCATTTTTGCGCGGCCGTGCTGGTAGGTAAGTGATGGGTGCCACAGTTTTCCTATAAATAGAGACCCTAGGTCTCATTTTACCCTTTACGCACTTTGACTTCCTGGGCTTAAATTTTTACTATTCACTGAGCCTTTGCTTCAAATAGTTGAATCTTCACAACACCTGGTAACAATCCTTGCTAATTTCATTCATAGTTTTAATTTTTAATTATTGTGCTTGCTTCCCAGTAGTATAACTTCTTATTTTCTTCTCATTTTTCTTAGGTTTAATGATTAGCTTAGCTTTTTTGTGTTTATCATGAACATTGGGCATGAACTCCAATATGAGTAATTGAGTAGGGATAACTAGGACCCAAAGATTTGATGAAAAATGGACCAAAATGCTAAACCCTAGTTCAGTTCATTTAAATGGCCCAGCGCGGCTGCGCATCATTTTTTCGCGGTCCGCGTAGTTTCTTCTGTGGTGCCTACTTTAACCAGCGCGGCCGCATCACATTTTTGTGCGGTCCGCGCTGGCCCAACGCGGCCGCGGTCCATATCAGTGCGGACCGCGTTGGTAGGATTCAGAGAGCTTCACCACGGGCATATGCCCTGCGCGGTCCGCGCTCCAGATTTACGCGGTCCGCGCCCCTGTATTCTGCTTCTGTGTTATGCATATTAACTGTGTTTTCCCCTCCTGTGTGATTCATCTAATTCACTGCATGTGCTTAAACTAACAATGTTAGACGTGTAATTTTTGCAGATCATGGTTAAGAAACGAGGAGGTACAGAACAACAACAACCCGGGAGAGGTGGTTCCTCCCGAGGGGGAAAGGGAAAGAGAATTGCTAAACTCACCCCCCCCCCCCCAGGCCCGGGCAAATATTAAAAAGACCCGTAAGCTGATACGGGCTGCTGATAGGGCTGCCTCCCACTCTTCGGGGAGTGAGTATGCACCCTCCCGGAGCATCACCTCAGAATCAGCCCCCACTCACACCTCTGACCCATTCCAATTACATGACACTCCTCCACCTTCACCCTCCTCCAAGATACCGGTCAATGTAATTTCGGATTCGTCTGATGAGTCCGTAGCAAGAAGTGAGGAACAATACTCCACCTCCCCCACAGCTTCATTATCTGGGGAGAGTGCAGGATATGGTGAGGGAGGTGAGCCTCAAGTCGGGGGAGTTGATCGAACCAGAAAACCTGATGCTTGGGCAGACAGATTTGTGAGTGAGATAGCATTCCACAAATTTAGAGAGTGGTGGCCCGTGAGGAAATTGATCCCGGAGAGACAATTCATTGACAGTGATCTTCTACCTCTCAACCAAAAGGTGCAAGAGCAATTCCGTACTAGAGATGGCTAGGGCTTCTTCAAGGAGAGGTGTATTGATGCCAATGAGCATATGGTAAAAGAGTTCTATTGCAATGTTTCTCATGTGGTTAAGGACACAAAGGCGACGAAGGTGCGGGATAAAATGGTGGCTTTTGATGGGAAGTCCTTGAATGAATATTTGGGGTTCAAAGAGGAGGATGAAATAGAATACTTAGCGAAGTTAGCAATGGGTGAGGAGGTGCGTCCCTGGTTGTCCGAGTACTTGGCAGCCCCGGGCACTGTTCCAAAATGGTTGAAGGCGGGGGAGAAGATTCTACGGAACACATTCAATTTTGAAGCAAAGGGTTGGTTGACATTCGTTTGTAGTAGACTTGATCCCTCCACTCATGATCACTCAGTTCCTCTTGCCCGGGCTGTTCTTGTGGCATCTATCATGGCCGGGCTTCCTCTCAATGTGGGAAACATCATCTCGAGGGTGATCTCTACAGTCGGACAGGAGACCAACACAAACTACCCCTTCCCGAACACTCTGTCCATGTACTTTAGGGATTTGGAGGTGAAGAAAAAGCGATTTGATGTCAAGACAAAGCCGGTGGCCCCCTATTCTTGGTATAGCCAATTGGGTTCAGACAACCCAAAATCCAAAAAGTACCAGCCACCCACCTCTGCTCCAACTGGCCAGTCTGAGGAGCCAGTTGCGATAGAGCCTTCTATTGGACCATCCTCCATCCCGACCACTTCCACCAGTGAGGCCTTACCCCCAGGTCCTTCTACTTCAACTGACCCGGCAGTTCCTGTTTCAAAGACTCATCGGTTCACTGCCCACCAGCTCAGTCAGTCTTTAGCCAGTCTAAACAACTGGATGTCAGCAGTGACATCCAAGTTGTCCACTTTGGCTACTACAGTTGAGGCATATTCAGCACCAGCCACTGCTCAGATTCCTCCTTCCATTAAGGAGACATTGAAGAAGCTCCTGGCCAAGTAGGAGAAGATTTTGGAGACCCAGGCCACCTTGACTACAGCGGTAGCCTCACATGGCAAGGCCTTGAAGGAGCTTGCAAAGGAACATAAGAAAATGAGAAAGTCGAGGGCGTCTCGGGAGTCGGTAAAGAAGCTGCGAGCAGATGTGGACAAGCTTTTGGCAGACCAGATGCCATTAGACTTGCTATTGGGGGATCCAGCTCTAGATCCAGCAGCAGCGCAGCCACAGCAGGAGGAGGAGCCTAGGCACCCAAGGAAGAAGAGGAAGCTTCCTAGCACTGAGGGTGTTGTGATAGAGGTGGCACAGGTTCAGGAGGGTACCTCCACTGCTCCACTAGATGTTCAGCCGGTCCATGACCCGGCCCCTGTCCCAGCAGCAGAGCAGCAGCAGGCCGGGAACCAGTCTAAGGTTCCTGCCAGTACAGAGGACCAAGGGACCACTGATCAGCCCATGCAGACGGATCAGGCTTGAGGAGCCATTCTATATCCTTTCTCTGTTTTTATGCTTATTTTGGTAGTTGGCATTGGGGACAATGCCAACTCTTATTCGTGGGGGTGCGCCCTACTGTTTTGATTTTTTGATACATTTGGATGATTGTATATATTTGACTTTTAGTTTATGTTTTTAGATTTGATAGTTGGCCTGTATATAACTGCTAATTTTGGCTACTTCTCTACTTTATGTATATATTCATCCCCGTTGTATATTCTACTCCCCATTGTACATATTCATTCGGTTTTTCTATTTTCATTAACATTTTTCATTTTTAGCCTGGTATTTAGGCTCGTAGCCTTTATTTGGTTTTGCGTTGTCATAGCCTTGGTTTCTAATGCCACGGTTCTTCCAAGGGTAGAGTGTTGTGCGAACCGGGTTGGCTCTTCCCGAATTATAGATGGCGTGACAACCTTCTAAGGGTTTGTGTCCGTTTTTGATTTTTTTCTTTGATTTTTGCGTATTAAGGGTACCTCAGGTCAAGCTTCACTTGGGCCTAACACATTTGCCTTTGATCCCATG
>NW_017670673.1:233611-280055 GCF_001879085.1 Nicotiana attenuata
GAATGAGATCAAATTCCGTGTGAATGATGAAGAGGTTACATTCCAAGCAAGAAAGGGTATGAAACTACCACATGAGTATGAAAGCATCTCGGTGATCGAGGTTGTTGATGCAGTAGAGGATGCGGTTGAAATGAAAATGGAAGAACAATGCCTCGGCGAGGCATTGGCGGCTATTTTGGTGAACTTTGATGGTGAAGATATGGAGGGGTATATGGAATCGGTAAATGCATTGGAGGGGCTTGGATCTTACACTTATGCTCCGGCAAAGCTCTCTCTCGATTTGGAGAATAGAGCCACTCCGCCCGCAAAGCCTTCTATTATTGAGCCACCGTAACTAGAGCTCAAACCACTTCCACCACACTTGAGGTATAAATTTCTTGGCTCCAATGATACTTTACCCGTAATCGTTTTTTCTTTGTTGAATGATGTGCAGGTGGAACAATTGTTGGAAGTCTTGAAGGAGCATAGGCAAGCCATTGGATGGACCATTGCGGACATCCTAGGGATTCCTGCGGGAATTTGCGAACACAAGATCCAATTGGAGAGTGAGACGAAACCAAGTGTGTAACATCAACGAAGGTTGAACCCGTCAATGCAAGAGGTGGTAAAGAAAGAAATCATCAAGTGGTTGGATGCTGGGGTGGTCTATGATAAGTTAGGATTTTAACATGATTATACCCCTACTTGCTATTGCTTTTGTTATGAATTGCCACAAAATAATCCCAAAATCCTTACAAGTTGCGCTTGATTGCAGGTTTGAGCGACAAGATGACAAATGTCAAAGATCGGCTCAAAACGGAGTGAAACCTGCCAAGTGTCAAAGACCAATTGAAGTGGGGAATAAGAAGACCTAGAGCGGACCGCACTATTTTGCCACGCGGCCGCGCTAGGAGATTCAGAGACTGGTTCATTCAAGGGCAATCTGCGCGGTCCGTGCTCCTTTTTATGCGGTCCGCGTAGATAAGATTCAGAGAGATGGTGTTTTTGCCAAAGTACTGCCACGCGGCCGCGCTCCATTTATACGCGGTCCGCGCCCGTCCTGAAACGCGGCCGCGCTACATTTCTGCGCGGTTCGCGGTCCCAACTTCAGAGAATAGAGTTCAAGAGTCCAAGAGCCAACACGGTCGCGCTCCCTTTTTGCGAGGTCCGCGCCTACCCCGCAGGGCATTTTTGTCCAGATTTTCTAGCTCGGTATAAATAGATCTTTTTGACATTTTTAGGTCATGTTTTAGCTGCTGAACGAGAGCTGCGCTCGTGAGAAGTATTTTGTAGCCTATTTTGGCAATTTTACTCTTGAATATCATAGATTTTAAGTAGTAATCAATTATTATGTTCATTTCATCGTCTATTTCTACTGTTTCTACTTTAATTATGTCTAGCTAAACCCATTAGCTAGGGTTGTGGCTCAACCCTAGTGTGGGTAGTTAATGGGTGTTGCATCCTAGGGTGAGATTGAGCTATGGTATTTGTTATTTGGGTTGATTTTGTGTTTCAATCTAGAATTTGTGGTTGCAAACATGAATTCAAGCTTAGTGGGTTTAACTCTTCTTGAGGGAGAGAGAGTCATATGACCCTAAAAGTTAACCCAACAAGGAATTGGGATGGACCCATGAGAATGGTAGTCCCAATTAATGGGTTAAACCTCGAAAGAGTAATTACCCTACTTGAGCCCTAGTTGCCCGGTCTAATTGGCCTACCTAAATTGGTGTCTCGAGAGTCAATTGGGCAAAATTGTTCTCTCTACCGAGAGGTGTGAGAACGAGTGCAATTGTGCAACGGCTATAGCACTAAACCCAGATTTATCAATCTTCCCTTAGTAGCTTCTACCCGTTAGCTAGCCACCTAGGTAGTGTCACAACCTTAGTGCCTTTTTCCTATATCAAGCACAACTTAGCAATATTTCCTTAGCATAATTTAGCTTTAATCTTTTAGATTGCAATAGTAGTTTTAAATATAAAAACCCCCAACAATGTTAGGAGTGCAATTAGAAGTACGAACGCAATTCTAAACTAAGCAGGCAATACAACTCCATTCCAAGCTCCCTGTGGAAATTCGACCCCGGTCCACTATTCGGGTATTAGTTATTGCTACCCACTCTTCCTACCATTGTGTAGTGTTGAGA
Organism: Nicotiana attenuata; assembly: GCF_001879085.1. Classification (NCBI taxonomy): domain Eukaryota; kingdom Viridiplantae; phylum Streptophyta; class Magnoliopsida; order Solanales; family Solanaceae; genus Nicotiana; species Nicotiana attenuata. The sequence goes on from NW_017670673.1 coordinate 235,734, forward strand.
CGGCCGCGATCAGTCTACCCTATTGCCAATAGTTCTTGGGTGAGCCCGGTGCAATGTGTGCCGAAAAAGGGAGTCATGACCGTAATTGAAAATGATAAAAATGAGCTCATCCCAACAAGAACGGTGACCGGTTGGAAGGTGTGTATGGATTACCGGAAGCTCAACAGTGCCACATGCAAAGACCATTACCCTATGCCTTTTATTGATCAAATGCTTGATCGGCATACGGGAAGGTCATTCTATTGTTTCCTTGATGGATATTCCGGCTATAACCAAATCAAATAGCATTGGAGGATCAAGAGAAGACGACATTCACTTGCCCCTATGGAACTTTTGCCTTTAGCCGAATGCCATTTGGTTTAGGCAATGCTCCGGCTACTTTTCAAAGATGCATGATGTCCATTTTCTCCGACATGGTAGAGGATTTTCTAGAAGTCTTCATGGACGACTTCTCGGTGGTAGGTGATTCTTTTGAGCATTGTCTTAAAAATCTTAGACAAGTGCTTAAGAGATGTGAAGAGACCAACTTTGTGCTCAATTGGGAGAAATGTCACTTCATGGTGGATGAAGGCATTGTGTTGGGGCATAAAATTTCCAAACGTGTCATAGAGGTTGACCGGGAAAAGATCGAGATTATTTCTAAGCTTCCTACACCTACTTCTGTTAAAGGTGTTCGAAGTTTCTTGGGGCATGCCAGGTTCTATAGGCGTTTCATCAAGGATTTTTCCAAGATTGCAAATCCATTGTGCAAACTCATTGAGAAAGATGCCAAATTTGTGTTTGACGGAAAATGCCTCAAAGCCTTTGAGGAATTGAAGTAAAGGCTCACCACGGCACCTATTATTGTCACACCCGATTGGTCTCTTCCTTTCGAGCTCATGTGTGACGCCAGTGGTGTAGCTATTTGAGAAATGCTTGGCCAACATCACAACAAGGTTCTCCACTCGGTCTATTATGCAAGCAAGACACTCAATGGGGCGCAAATGAATTACACGGTAACTGAGCAAGAACTTCTTGCCATTGTCTATGCCTTTGAGAAGTTCCGGGCTTATTTGTTGGGATCCAAGGTGATAGTGTACACAGATCATGCCGCTCTTCGCTATCTTTTGGCAAAGAAGGATGCAAAGCCTCGGTTGATTCGATGGGTCTTGTTTTTGCAAGAATTTGACTTCGAGGTAAAGGATCGCAAGGGAACTCAAAATCAAGTGGCGGCTCATTTATCAAGGCTTGAAGAGGCAGGGAGACCAAAGGGAGATCTTGAAATCAACGATGCATTCCCGGATGAACACATATTGGCACTATCTAACACTTTTGCTCCTTGGTATGCCGATATTGCTAACATATTTGGTTAGTGACCTTATTCCGGACGGATTGGAATCCTATCAAAAGAAGAAGTTTTTGAGAGACTGCCGGCAATACTATTGGGAGGAACCATTCTTGTTCCGTGTTTATGCTGACAATATTATCAGAAGGTGCATTCCAGAAGAAGAGATTATGCCAATTCTAAAGGCATGCCATGACTCACGGGTTGGGGGTCATCATGGAGGAAATCGAACGGCGGCTAGGGTGCTTGAATGTGGTTACTATTGGCCATCAATCTATCATGATGCCAATCAAATGGTCAAGGCTTGTGACCAATGTCAAAGACAAGGATCAATCTCCAAGAGACATGAAACGCCAATGCACTTTGTGATGGAGATTGAAATCTTCGACGTATGGGGAATTGATTTTATGGGTCCCTTTGTGAGTTCTTGTGGGATAAAATATATCTTGGTAGCTGTGGACTATGTGTCCAAATGGGTTGAAGCAATTGCCTTACCAAACAACGAGGCAAGAAGTGTGACCGCATTCTTGAAGAAAAACATATTCACTCGGTTTGGCACTCGGGCTACTAGAGAAGTATGGTGTCAAGCACAAGGTGGCCACACCTTATCATCCCCAATCTAGTGGTCAAGTTGAGGTTTCCAACCGGGAGATCAAGAGCATTCTAGCAAAGACTGTTAATGCAAATAGGACCGACTGGTCAAGGAAGCTAGATGACGCATTGTGGGCATACCGTACGGCGTACAAAACTCCTATTGGTACTTCTCCTTATAGGTTAGTCTTTGGCAAGGCTTGTCATCTACCCGTGGAACTAGAGCACAAGGCCATGTGGGCTTTAAAGAGGTTGAACTTGGACTGGGCTGAAGCTGCAAATTTGAGGCTAACACAACTCAATGAAATGGAGGAATTCCGTCTCCATGCATATGAAAGTGCAGCTGTGTATAAAGAAAGGATGAAGTTCGTCCATGACAAAAAGATCTTGAAAAGGGAGTTCAAGTCGGGTGACTTGGTTTTGCTCTTTAACTCAAGGCTCAAATTGTTTCCGGGCAAGCTAAAATCAAAATGGTCCGGTCCGTTCAAAGTGGTAAATGTCTCTCCTTTTGGAGCTGTGGAACTAGCATCGGAAGATGGGCTCTGGACATTCAAAGTCAATGGCCAACGAATCAAGAACTACTTGGGCACAGATGGAGAAAAACATTTAGTGGAACAGTTGGCTCTCTAAGATGGTCCATGCCCGACAAATGAGTGAAGCAAAAGAAACGCCAACTTCGTCGTGCCGCGACGTTAAATCAAACGCTTCATGGGAGGCAACCCATGTGTGGTAGCACCCTTTTTGACCTTTAAGTTCTTTTTAATTTGTTTATTAGATAGATTTACTTGAGCAATTTAAAGTGTGTGTTAGAGTGCAGGGGATTCAAAAGATCATAACACGGGATAAGAGTGCATGAGAAAGAGAAGAAAAATCACTTTGCACAGTTTGCTGCACATATGCGAACTGCATTTTGGTCGCAAACCAACACAGTGTGTTGGCTAAATCTGGTGGTAAAGATGCGACGAGTTGGTGCACTTTGCGGACCGCATTTTTACTATGAGATCGCATAGTGCACCGCATTTTTGGCCCTTCAGCAGGTCACTTGAATCCACCGCATAACACTTATGCGGTCGCATAGTGTGTTATGCGGTGACTTGCCCACCGCAAAATCCTTCAGGTATATCCTTCGCATTCCTTCAGCTCTCACACATTCAAAACAAAACAATTTTTTTTTACAGAACGGAACAAAACAAAAAAAAAATGAAAAGAAAAAAACGAGCAAAGAACGAAAAAGGGCAAAACGGCTAGTGGATTCTAACCAAGAACGACAACACTTGAGAATTCCTCTCCCTAGTGTGCTTATTCATCTTTATTGGTATGTTTCCTTGCCCTGAGTCTTTATTTTAAATTTCTCCTTTGTTTCTCTTGTATTTCTTTTCTATTTTCTTTCTTTATTTTTGATTGTGTTGTGTAAGTAGTTGTCTGTGCATACTGTGATCGAATTTTAGGTAGGAAATATGTTTGGGGTACTGGCTAGTAGGAATTAGGACCGCCATTGTTGAGGGTCGAATCAAACCGTTGGGGACGACGAAATCTGCTGATCGCATACTCGAAATGCGGTTCGCATTTCGGCCGCATAATTAAACCCTAGATTGGCTGAGGAAGATGATGAAATGCGGTGACATTTGCGATCGCGTAATTGATATGCGGACTTCAATGTCATCGCAAACCGAAACAGAACACCCAGTTTCAACTCATGCTTTTTGCGGCAGTTTTGCGATCGTATTTTCCACTTTGCTGTGGGATTTGCGATCGCATTTTTTGATTTGTTTTTTTTTGCAATTAAGTCTGCGATGGTTATGCGGTCCGCATAGTGGTTATGCGATCGCATAACCCATCGTAGACTGAGATCAAGCATGGACTGTCAAGTTTGCGATAGGTTTGCGGTCCGCATAGTGGTTATGCGATCACATAACCTGTCGCATCTTCAGCTTTTTCTTGAATTTTTCTGTTTTCTTTTCACTGTTGCCCACAATGTCGCTCACAGTCCACTTTTGTGCAGATATGGCTCCCAAGAAATACTCAGGCTCCGACAAGAAAAGGGCATCCTCCAGTCATAAAGCGTCACAAGCAAAACGATCACGAACGGACCCTAATGTTCCACATCCCTCCAAGTCTGATGAGGAGGAGATCTTGCCCTCAGTTGACCTACAAGCTGAGGAAAGAAGGAAAAGCGAAGGCGACTTCCAACTCTGATTTGGGGTTGATGGGTCCAGGGCACTGTACAGAGAAGGGCTCACCAAACGGAAGATCCTGGCTGAGAAGCAATTGAGCTTGAACGGGTTACAAGAGCAGTACCCCCCACATATGGGAGAACATAAAACAAAGAAAATGGGAGTGCTTCACTGAACTGCCTATTGAGTATAACGAGACTCTTGTCCGTGAGTTTTATGCATCGTATGGAGCCTCCAGGAATGCGTACCATAAACGCAACAGGATTTTCTGTGACACTGTACCGGTTCGGGGGAAGAGTGTGGACTGCAGCAGTGAGAAAATTAATGAGCTATACTTCCCTGGATGGAAATCGGGCACAGCTGAGTATGCTGCCAAGTGGGCAAATAGGGAAAATGAGCGCAGTTGGATTGCTTCGGTGATAGCAAGGGGGACACCTGCCTGGATCAACCCGATGCACAAAATATACAAGGAGGATCTCACACGAGAGGGTCGATTTTGGCTCAGCTTTGTCAGCTCACGCCTGATACCGTCCAGAAATGAGAATGATATAGGCATTGAGAAAGCCCTTCTCATTGCATGTATTATGGAGGGCATCAAGATTGATATGGGCGATCTTATCTTCCGAGAGCTAGGGATCCGGTCTACGCAGCACGCCACTTCACTCCCATTCCCTTGCTTGATCACAGCCCTCTGTAAGGCTGTGAAGGTCCCCACCATGCCACATTCTGGCAGGACATGGAAGGAGAGACATAGATATCACGCGCATTAGTGATGCTGTTGCTCCCCTATAGGTTCAGACTCAGGAACCGGTTGATATAGAGCCTTCAGACTCCCAGACTCCTGTGACCCCTCAGGCTCTAGTTGCTTCCACTTCTACTTCGCAGCCTGCCTTTCAGTCCACCACTGCTCAGCCATTTGCTGCACTGCTAGCCGTCTCGAGGCTTGGTCTCATAGCTCAGCATGCCAATGCTAAGGTAGACCAGCTTCTGAAGAATTTGCCCATCCTCATCAAACAGGCGTTGACTCATATTCAGTCCTCAGTGACAACACTCCAACAACAACAAACATTTTTCAAGGATCACCTGCAACAGATTGAGTTGAGGGTTGAGAAGATAGAGCGAGGTGAAGTTAGTGACTTGCGTAGGCTTCGGGAGAAAGTTGCCACTATGATGACCGAGCTCCACAAGATGCAGACTTTGGAGGTCGATCTATCATCCTTCCTACCCAAGGAAGGTGAGCGGGGATCAGACACAGCAGCACCAGGTTTGGACCTTGACTTCTCCACGTTGATGACGGATATTGCACCTCTGACTGCCGGGACTTCCGAGCCTCCAGCTCCCACTGCACATATTGAGATTCCTTCTGAGGAGGAGCCCGGACAGTCTTCAGAGTCTGAGAGTGAGGAGGTAGACGAGGGACAAGATAAGGAGGATTCTTGGTCCGAGGAGGATGAAGGCCCTCGGGAGAAGGGTAAGAAGATTGCTGCTTCTACAGTTGAGGACTGGAACAAGCAGCAATTAAGGTAGCAATAGCACATTCGCTAGCAGACATGGCCGCCCCTGCAGATCCATCAGCCACTCAGCCATCAACGGGCGAGGCTAGCAACTCACAGGCTCCAGCTCCAGTATTGGATCAGCCAGAGATCCCTCCTCCATCAGTGGAGGCCACTCCTCAAATCGAGATCTCATCGGTCCCAGCTTCAGTATCAGAGGGTGACCCCACCATCACTCAGCCGGCTGCCGACTCCCATAGCGCTTAGTGCGCCTCAGGGAGCCCCTAAACTCTATTTCATATTCATATGTATTGGGGACAATGCATGCCTTTTAGTTGGGGGTGGTAGCCTTGTATATATTTTTGTGACATTGCCAACTGTTGAACTTATGTACTCATTTGCGTTCTATATATATTAATGTTTTGTGATTTACGTACATAAGTTATGTTTTCCTTGTGCACATATATATTAAAAAAAAACAAGTAGATAGTTGTCCATCTTTAGTCATTAGCAATGAATTTCCCTTGGTTTTTCTTAGCCGGGTTCTTTTCCAAGGGTGTAAGAGTAGAACCAGGACAGTAGAATGAAACATGTTGACCGGTCTGGTGTAATTGTCTAGTCTCAAGCATGTGTGTCTGTATATAGCCTATACCCTTCCAATAAAAAAAAAAAAAAAAAGAGAGATCAACTGTGTGAACTTATGGCTCGCTCTGTGACTCTATGTCTACCTAGAGTTATGCATGTATATATGATGAAAGCTTTGAGTTGCCCAGTGTTGACTCGAGGGCTTCAAACTATGTAAGCCAAACAGTTCGTGTGCCATGTGTGTGAGTTCTTTGTGTAAATAATTCTTGTGTTTACTTGTACCATCTAGAATTTGCCCGGTTGGTTTTTCAATGCTTTTAATAATTACATTTGGTTGGAGAAATGACCTTAGGTAGTCTTTGTGATTTTTGGAAAACTGGTTAGCCTTTCAAGCCACCCATTGTACAGATAGTGTCACTAGTCACCCCATTTGAGCTTTTAACCTTTTCTTTGGCTACCTCATTACAAACCTTTCCCTTTTTGTGAAATAATTCCCTCTTTTGAACCCGTCCCTCCTTGAGCATTGAGAATGAGGCTAAAAGCCTAAGTTGGGGGTGTGTGTCAAGCCGAAAATTGGCAAGGTTGTGCAATGAGCGTAGGAAAGTGTACCTCAAAATATGAAACTACTCAAGCTCCTAAAGTAAAGTATAAAAAAAACAAAAAAAGAAAAAAGAGTATAAGAGTTGTAAGTGTTTATGCATAAGGACCCTTGAAGAGAATAAAAGAAGTAGTTGAGGTGGCTAAATGGTGGAAAAGTTGATACAAATGAAGGCTTTGTGGTTTGAAAAGAAGCAAAGAGCACAAGAAAGAAAAATGTGATTAGTGTTCAAGGAGGGTATAGTCACTTGTACCCAAATGCTTATCCGACCCTTCCCTAAACCTACATTACAAGATTAAAAATTCCTTATGGGATCTCCAACCGAGCGTTCTTAGAATAAAGCGATGAATTAAAATAAGGGCAAGCCTATGGTATGGTATGTTGTAACACTTGAAACTCTTTCTGAGGGTGAGTGAAATTGTGTATTTGTCTCTTTTGTTGTCAGTGTAAATAGAGTGATGTTGGGACTTTCTTTCTAGTGAGGGCACATGAACTGTGAGGTTGGACAAAAGTTGAGTTTTTGAGTCAAATGCAAGTGCGCTCAGCTGAGGGTAGCATTTTGTCACATTGTTGAGGCTCACAGTTCATAAGTTGATTAGTTCTTTGTAAATATTGATGATTCAGGAAGGGTAAACAATTGAAAAATGCATGCTTGTAGTACTGACAACGGACACCGTCCACGGTCACTATTGTTTCATGCCTGTTAGATGGAGTCTAGAATACGATAGTGTCGTTTTAGTTGCTTGAGGACAAGCAAGAGTTTAAGTTGGGGGTGTTGATGTGCCGGAGAATTTCGGCACATTTCAATGCAAATTGCTTAGATTTTAGCTTGTTTTGAATGCAAATATCTCCTATACTTATGTAATTTTAGTGTTTTTGCAGTACATGAGGATTAAGGACCTAAGAGCATGGAAATGAAAGCAAAAAAGCCACAAAAAGACAAGAAAAGAGCAAAATGCAGCACAAATGTGGAAATGCGGTCCAAGATGCGATCGCAAATCCTACATGCGAGCCGCATAACGTGCAAAGGATCGCAAACCAAAACAGAATGTTGGCCAAAGTCCAGTGCAAGAATTGCGGTCCAGAATGCGATCGTATAACAAGTTTGCGGACCGCATAATGGACCGAAAACTCATGGAGAGAAAGGCTGATGGTGGAAAATGCAATCGCATATTTGGAATGCGAACCGCAAATCAACAATGCGACGACGCCTGGAAACTAGGGTTCTGAAGTGCGATGGGCATGAAGAGAATGCGGACCGCATATCTGTTATGCGACAGATATGCGGTCACATATTTAACCTGAAAGGGCATTTTTGTCCATTTTTGTCCCGATTTTGGCCCTCTATAAATAGATTTATTGGGGTTTTGTAGGCTCAGCTGGTCTGACTTTGAGACTACAATACAAGGCTTTAATATTCCTCTCTTTTGGAAGCTTTTGGGTTAAGAATCTTTCACTTTGTAAGCTTTATGGCATTTAATATTCTCTTGTTTTTGTATTTAAGTATGAGTAGCTAACTTTAAATACTAAGGTTGTGGACCCTAAATGGGTGTTATGTTAATGGGTATTTAACATTGAATATATATAATGGTTGATTGATATTTATTTACTTTTCATTCTTCATTTATTGTTGGTGGTTGCAAACATTAACAAGTGCCATTAAATTCTTGCTTTGCTTGGGAAAGTGGGTTAGAATTTGGTAGAAGTAAATATCAAAGACTCAAGGCTTTAAACCTTGTTTAATAGAATCGCTTAGGAATAAGTGGGTTTTATTTGGCATATATTGATTGTTATTAATTGCAACTCTTTTATATTTGGAAAAATCATAAAGAGGAAATACTACCCAACTATTGGAAAATATTGGGTAGTCATTTAGACATCATTTGCATATCAAAAGGACCTTCCATTAGAAATATATCATATTAACATCGATAGCATTATACTTCATTAAAGGGGACACAACCTTGGTTTCTCTAATCAAATTATTTACATTCTCAACATTACAATTAGTCATTACTTCAGACCAAAATCATTTCATACTCTTGTTACCATTAACTGAATAGAATTACGACTTCATTCAAGTTACACACTATTTGAGTAACCTTTTCACACCCATTCCATGTGGGATTCGACCCCAACTTTGTTGGGTTATTATATTTGACATCGACCGCCTTACACTATTTATTAAAGTGTAATTTGAGCGTATCACCTGTAGCACCAGCTATCTCTCGGGCCGGGGGAGGAGCTCAGACTCCCGCTACTCACACTCCGGAGCAGATGGCACCCAGTTTCAGACTCCAACAGCTCAGCCAGTTGGGATAGTTCAGCCGAGTGTTGCAGCATAGACCGACGATGGATTAGCAATGTCTTCTGATGCTTTGTGGAGGTTGGATAGGTTAACCAAGCTTTTCACCACTCACTATGGCGGTATATCTTTAGAGGATCCCCGGGACTATCTGGACAGTTGTCATGAGGTGTTGCGTAACATGGGGATAGTGGAGACCAGTGGGGTCGACTTTGCTGCTTTTTGTCTGTCAGGTTCTGCCAAGAAATGGTGGAGGGATTTTTGTTTGGCCAGACCAGCTGGGTCGCCTGCTTTGACTTGGGACCAGTTCTCTCAGGTATTTCTCGAGAAGTTCCTTCATTTTTCACAGAGAGGACTATCGTAGGGAGTTTGAGCATCTCCAGCAGGGCAGCATGTCCGTTACTCAGTACGAGACCCTCTTTATTGATTTGGCCCATTATGCTCTTCTTGTACTCCCCATCGAGAGAGAGAGAGAGAGAGAGAGAGAGGGAGAGAGAGAGAGAGAGAGAGAGAGAGAGAGAGAGAGAGAGAGAGAGAGAGAGAGAGAGAGAGAGAGAGAGAGAGAGAGAGAGAGAGAGAGAGAGAGAGAGAGAGAGAGAGAGAGAGAGAGAGAGAGAGAGAGAGAGAGAGAGAGAGAGAGAGAGAGAGAGAGAGAGAGAGAGAGAGAGAGAGAGAGAGAGAGAGAGGAGGTTTATTGAGGGACTCGCTTAGCCTATCAGATTGCAGATGGCGAAGGAGATAGGGAGAGAGATTTCTTTCCAGGATGCAGCCAATGTGGCCAGGGAGTTCAGATGGTTTTAGCTCAGGGGAGTGGTCAAGGGTCTGACAAGAGGCCTCGTCACTCTGGCGGATTTAGTGGGGCCTAATCTGGAGGTTGGGGTACTTTTGGTAGAGGCCGTCCTCCCAGGCCGTTTCATTCAGCACTTCAGACTTCTCACCGTGCCTCAGGTGGTCGTGGCTCTCATATGCAGTATTCCGATCAGCTAGCCTACAGTGCACCACCAGCTCCTATCAGTGCACCTCCACTCCTGAGTTTTCAGGGTGGTTACTCAGGCCGCCAGAGTCAATTTCAGGGTCATCAGCCACAACAACCGAAGTCTTGTTATACTTGTTGTGATCCAAGGCACATTGCTAGGTATTGTCCTCAAGCATCGAGCAGTTCTCAGCCCCAGGGTTCTCGTGCCATGGTCCAGGCACCGGGTGTTCCACCGTCCGCTCAGCCAGCTAGAGGTAGGGGTAAGACAGCTAGAGGTGGAGGTCGAGGTATTAGAGGTGGAGGTCAGGCCGCTAGAGGCGGAGGCCAGCCAGCAGGAGGCCGTCCCAGGGATGTAGTCTAGAGTGGTGGGGCCCAACCCCGATGTTATGCTTTCCTAGCCAGGCCTGAGGCTGAGTCATCCGATGTTGTTATCACAGTTATCACAGGTACTGTTTCAGTTTGTAGTAGAGATGCTTCAGTTCTATTTGATCCAGGGTCCACATACTCCTATGTGTCGTCTTATTTTGCTTCATATTTGGTTGTGCCTTGTGATTCTTTGAGTGCTCCCGTGTGTGTGTCTACACTGGTGGGTGATTCTATTGTTGTAGATTATGTCTATCGCTCGTGTGTGGTTATTTTTGGGGGTCTTAACACCAGCGTAGATCTTCTACTTCTTGATATGGTCGATTTTGATGTCATTTTGGGGATGGATTGGTTGTCACCTAATCATGCTATATTAGACTGCCACACCAAGACCGTGACCTTATCCTTTCCGGGGTTGCCTCGATTGGAGAGGAGAGTGACTCCTGGTCATTCTACCTGCAGGATTATTTCTTATATGAAGGCTCGATGTATGGTCGAGAAGGGGTGTTTGGCTTATTTGGCTTATGTCCGTGATTCCAGTGCGGAGGTTCCTTCCATGGATTCTGTACCAGTTGTTCGTGAGTTTCTAGAGGTATTTCCTGCAGACCTGCCGGGGATGCCACCCGATAGGGATAATGACTTCTGCATTGATTTGGCTCCGGGAACTCTCAGCCCATTTCTATTCCGCCATACCGTATGGCCCCGCCAGAGTTGAAGGAATTGAAGGAGCAGTTGTAAGACTTGCTTGATAAGGGCTTTATTAGACCTAGTGTCTCGCCCTGGGGTGTGCCGGTGTTGTTTGTAAAGAAAAAGGATGGATCGATGAGGATGTGCATAGATTATCGGCAGTTGAACAAAGTCACCATCAAAAACAAGTATTCATTGCCAAGGATTGATGACTTATTTGATTAGCTTCAGGATGCCAAGGTGTTTTGAAAGATCGATTTGAGGTCTGGCTACCATCAGTTAAGGATTAGGGCATCTGATGTCCCTAAGACAGCTTTTCGGACTCGATTTGGGCATTATGAGTTTCTAGTGATGTCATTTGGGTTGACAAATACCCCAACAACATTTATGGATTTGATGAACCGGGTGTTCAAGCCCTATCTGGATTCCTTCGTGATTGTTTTTATTGATGATATCTTGATCTACTCCCGCAGTCGAGAGGAACATGAGCAGCATCTTCGGATCGTTCTTCAGACTCTGAGAGACAGCCAGTTATATGCTAAGTTTTCGAAATGTGAGTTTTGTTGAGTTCAGTTGCATTGTTGGGTCACGTTGTATCAGTAGATGGTATTTAGGTGGATCCTAAGAAGATTGAGGCAGTCAAGGACTGGCCTAGACCCACATCAGCTACAGAGATCCAGAGTTTCTTGGGTTTGGCGGGTTATTACTGTCGGTTTATGGAGGGGTTTTCATCTATAGCAGCCTCGATGACCAGGTTGACGCAGAAGGGTGCCCTGTTAAGGTGGTCGGATGAGTGTAAGGCGAGCTTTCAGATGCTCAAGATAGCTTTGACTACGGCGCCGATGTTAGTGTTGCCCACAGGTTCAAGGCCCTATACGGTACATTGTGACGCATCTTGTATTGGACTTGGTGCGGTATTGATGCAGGGTGGCAAGGTTATAGCATATGCTTCACGACAGTTGAAGATTCACGAGAAGAATTATCCAGTTCATGACTTGGAGCTAGCAGCCATTGTTCACGCGCTGAAGATTTGGAGGCACTATCTATATGGCGTATCGTGTGAGGTGTTCATAGATCATAAGAGTTTGCAGTATTTGTTCAAGCAGAAGGAGCTCAATTTGAGGCAAATGAGGTGGTTGGAGCTATTGAAAGACTATGATATCACCATCTTGTATCATCCCGGGAAGGCCAAATGGCCGATGCTTTGAGTAGGAAGTCAGCTAGTATGGGCAGTCTTGCAATATTCCAATCGGTGAGAGACCACTTGCTTTAGATGTTCAGGCTTTGGCCAATCAGTTCGTGAGGTTGGATGTTTCGGAGCCCAGTCGTGTTCTAGTTTGTACAATCGCTCGGTCTTCTTTGTTTGAGTGTATCAGGTATCAGCAGTATGATGATGCTCATTTGCTTGTCCTTAGGGACACAGTGCGGCACAGAGATGCCAAGCAGGTTAGGGTTGGAGATGATGGAGCTTTGAGGATGCAGGGTCGTGTTTGTGTGCCTAATATGGATGGACTTCGTGAGTTGATTGTGGAGGAGGCTTACAGTTCCCGGTATTCTATTAATCCGGGCGCCGCTAAGATGTATCAGGACTTGCGATAGCATTATTGGTGGAGGAGGATGAAGAAGGATATTGTTGCATATGTAGCTCGGTGTTTGAATTATCAGCAAGTAAAGTACAAGCATCAGAGACCTGGTGGTTTGCTTCAGAAGATTGAGATTCCTGAGTGGAAGTGGGAGCGTATCACAATGGTTTTCGTTGTTGGACTCCCACGGACTCAGAGGAATTTCGATGCAGTATGGGTTATTGTGGATAGGCTGACCAAGTCAGCGCATTTCATTCCTGTGGTAGTTTCCTATTCTTCGGAGCGGTTGGCAGAGATTCATATCCATGAGATCGTTCGTCTTCATGGTGTGCCCTGTCTATTATTTCTGATAGAGGTACGCAGTTTACCTCGTATTTCTGGAGGGCAGTACAACGTGAGTTGGGTACGCGGGTCGAGTTGAGCACATCATTTCATCTTCAGACGGACGGACAACCCGAGCGTACTATTCAGATTTTGGAGGATATGCTCCGCGCCTGTGTTATTGACTTTGGAGGTTCCTTGGATCAGTTCTTGCCGTTAGCATAGTTTGCCTACAACAACAGTTATCAGTCGATCATCCAGATGGCTCCCTATGAGGCCTTATATGGTAGACGGTGTCGATCGCCAGTTGGGTGGTTTGTGTGATGAACCAAAAGGTCATCACTTTATTTACAAGTCAATTCTGTGTTCCGAGGCCTTAAAAACCTCCTTTTATCTCATCTCGATTTGCGTGCGCGGTCCGGGCATATATCTGGAACGCTTTTATGTGAAAATTTGATAAAAATGCTAATTTTGCCTTTAGAATTAAATTTAAGTTGACTTCGGTCAAAATTTTAGGTAAACGGACCCAGACCCATGATTTGACGGTCCCAAAGGGTCCGTAGAAAAATATGGGACTTGGGCGTATGCCCGAAATTGAATTCCGAGGTCCCAAGCCCGAGAAATGAATATTTGAAGAAAATTGTTTAACTGAAATTATAAGAGTTTTTGGAAATTTAAATGTGTTTGAATCTGATGGTATCGAGCCCGTATTTTGGTTCCGAAGTCCGGTACAGGTCTTATATGGTATTTAACTTGTGCCTGTAAAATTTGGTAAGAAATGGAATTCATATGATGTGAATCAGACCCTCGGTTGTGAAATTTGAAACTTAAGAGTTCTTGAGATTTTTCTTTGATTTTGATGCTAAACTTGAAGTTCTAGATGTTATTCTGGCGATTTGATCGCACGAGTTAGTCCATATGATGTTTTTAGGCTAGTATGCATGTTTGGTTTGGAGCCCCGAGGGCTCGGGTGTGTTTCGGATGGGGTTCGGGATGTTTGAGACTTAGAATTTCTGTTGTCATAACTGTTTCAGGTGCTCAGTGAATTTGTTCTTCGCGTTCGCGTGGCTTGACTCGCGAACGCGTAAGGAAAATTTCCACAGGGGTCATTTTGTTCTTCGCGAACACGAAGGCCACTTGGGCCTGACCCATCGCGAACGTGGCAGGCCCATTGGGAACGCGATGAAGGCCTGCCCAGTCTTTTTAATATAGATTTAAAATCGGGCAGAACCCATTTTCCTCATATTTTTGAACTACCAAGACCTAGAGGCGATTTTCTTAACATAAATTCATCCCCAAAGTGTTGGTAATCAATTCTAAACTCTACTCTTTCAATTACCCAACGTTTTTCATCACTTTTAAATCAAAAATCAAGAATTTTCATGGTAGAAATTGGGAATTTGGGTAGAGTTATGGCTTTTTGAATAATTGGAATTCAGACACCGTTTTGGGGTTGGATTTCGAAACTAACTGCATATTCGGGCTCGTGGGTGAATGGGTGATCGGGTTTTGGTCCGAACCTCGAGTTTTGACAAAGCGGGCCCGGGGTTGTTTTTGACTCTTTGGGGAAAATGATTGAAAACCTAAAATTAAGCATTGGGTATGAATTCTTTAGCATTTATTGATGTTGTTAAATTAATTTAGGTTAGATACAAGAGGGGAATTCTAAAGGAAAAGCGGTGTTTGAGGCTTGAGTTGGCCGTGGAAGTTCGAGGTAAGTATTTGGTCTAACCTTAGCTTGAGGGAATAGGTATTGTGTCTTATTTGCTACGTGCTAGCGTAGTGTACAATGTATATGTGTGGTGACGAGTATCTATACGTTGGTGTCAAGCATGCCCGTGAGTCTCAAATTGTGATCGTAGTGTTTCTTAATAAGTACTACAAATGCCTAAATTGTTGATTATCCATGTTGAGCAAGACTTATGATTATCTTCTTGGTATTTGTTTATTATTGAGCATTGGCTCCAGTTGAGGTTCATTTGTGAAGTTAATTGTTGGTACAAGTTTGGTTATAGCTGATTCCCTTGATGGGACGTATTTAATTCTTATTGTTGATTCCCTTGCCGGGATGTATTTATTCTTGTTGTTGATTCCCTTGCCGGGATGTTGTTGTTGCTATTGTTTGGGTGAGGAATGAGAGATAAAGCACGAAGGGTGATGACGTGCACATTCATACATATGCATATGGTGAGGAAAGAGTGATAAAGCACGAAGGGTGATGCCGTGTACATTTACATTGATATTGATGCATATGGTGAGGAAGAGAGATAAAGCACGAAGGGTGATGCCGTGCGTATTTCTAATATTTACATGGTGAAGAAGAGAGATAAAGCACGAAGGATGATGCCGTGCACATTTTCATTATTTGATTGCATTGGTGAGGATTGAGAGTAAAAGCACGAAGGGTGATGCTGTGCACTTATTGCCTGTTTGTTATGATTTCTTGTTGTTATCGGTTCAAATGCCTTAATTGTCTTACTCCACTATTACTGTGATTCTTTATGTTGGTATGTTTCCCATAGCATGTTGCCCCTCCCCCGTTACTTCCGAATTGCTTCTATTACTGTTATTCTGCTAGATACTTTTTAACTGTAGGTTATGTTGTTTGTTGTGTCCTAGCCTCGTCACTAATTCGCTGAGGTTAGGCTTGACACTTACTCAGTACATGGGGTCAGTTGTAGTGATGCTGCACTCTGCACATTTTTTTGGATCCCGGTACTGGAGTATACGGACCTTAGCTAGGTGTTGCTGCCTTCACTCCATCGGAGACCCGAGGTAGTACTGTAGGCGTCCCTTCCTATCTAGCTTTTTTCTGTTCTTTCTATTTTAGAGACAGACATGTACTTTCTTGTTCAGACCCTATTTGTAGTAATCTTAGATAGTCCGTGAGATTGTGACACCAGTTCTGGGTGGTTTATGTTTATGGTTTCGTATTGGTATTAGCTAATTTGTTAAATTTTGTTCTTCCGCATTATTATTTCCGCTGCTTATTATATGCTAACTTGAAATTGTTTAGAGATTAAAAATGAAAAGATTAAATTAACGGAATAGTTGGCTTGCCTAGATTTTTGTAGTAGGCGCCATCACAACTCCCGAGGGTGGGAAATCCGAGTCGTGACAAGTTGGTGTCAGAGCTCTAGGTTGCTTAGGTCTCACAATTCACGGACAAGCTTAGTAGAGTCTGAGGGATCGGTACGGAGACGTCTGTGCTTATCCCCCAGAGGCTACAGAGTTAGGAACAGTTTCACTTCTATTCATCTATGTTGTGCGGTTTGTTTTCTCAATGCTAATTGAACTTACTACTCAGTTCTTTCGCAGATGGCGAGAACATGTGCTTCTTCATCCGCTGATCAGCAGCCCGAGCCCCCAGCGGCAGCTTCTATGAGGGGCAGAGGATGAAGCCGAGGCCATGCTAGAGGCCGAGGCAGGGGCAGAGCTCAGCCCAGAGCAGCAGCACCAGCAGCGGAGCCTCAGGTAGAGTTTGATGATGAGGTTCCGGCCCAGACAGTTCCGGTGGACCCGACTCAGGTCCCAGAGGGGTTCATCGCTACCTCGGTACTCCAGGATGCTCTGGTCCGTCTAGTGGACCTTATGGAGAGTGTCGCCTAGGCAGGCCTACTTCCTGTAGCACCAACCGTCTCTCAGGCTGGGGGAGGAGCACAGACTCCCGCTACATGCACTCCGAAGCAGATGGCTCCTCGGTTTCAGACTCCAGCAGCTCAGCCAGCTGGAGCAGTTCAGCAGGGTGTAGTAGCTCAGACCAGTGATGGAGCAGCTATGTTTGCCGATGCTTTGTGGAGATTGGACTAGTTCACCAAGCTGTTCACTACTATTTATGGTGGTACATCTTTAGAGGATCCCCAGGATTATTTAGACAGCTGTCATGAGGTTCTTCAGAACATGGGGATAGTGGAGACCAATGGGGTCGATTTTGCTGCTTCCGTCTGTCAGGTTCCGCCAAGAAATGGTGGAGAGATTATTGTTTGGCCAGATCAGCTGGATCACCAGCTCTCACTTGGGACCAGTTCTCGCAGCTATTTCTCGAGAAGTTTCTTCCCGTCACTTAGAGAGAGGAGTACCGTAGGCGGTTCGAGCGTCTCCAGCAGGGTTCTATGACTGTCACCCAGTACGAGACGGGGTTTATTGATTTGGCTCGTCATGCTCTTCTGATACTCCCCATCGAGAGAGAGAGGGTCAGGAGGTTTATTGAGGGACTCGCTCAACCTATTAGACTGCACATGGCTAAGGAGACAGGTAGCGAGATTTCTTTCCAGGATGCGGCAAATGTGGCCAGGCGGGTTGAGATGGTTTTAGCTCAGGGTAGCGGTCACGGGTGTGATAAGA
Source organism: Nicotiana attenuata (assembly GCF_001879085.1). Taxonomy (NCBI): domain Eukaryota; kingdom Viridiplantae; phylum Streptophyta; class Magnoliopsida; order Solanales; family Solanaceae; genus Nicotiana; species Nicotiana attenuata. Next base: position 253,078 of record NW_017670673.1, read on the forward strand.
GGCCTCGTCATTCTGGAAGATTCAGTGGTGCCTCGTCTTGAGGTAGGGATTTTTCTTGTAGAGGCCATCCTCCTAGGCCATTTCAGCCAGCACTTCAGGCTTCTCACGGTGCTCCAGGTGGCCGTGGTTCTCTTATTCAGTATTCTGATCAGTTGCCCTACAGTGCACCACCAGAACCTATCAGTGCGCCTCTGCTCCAGAGTTTTCAGGGTGGTTATCCAGGCCGTCAGGGTCAATTTCAGGGTCAGCAGTCTCAGCAGCCGAAGTCTTGCTATACTTGCGGTTATACGAGGCACATTGCTAGGTTTTGCCCTTGAGCCTCGAGCAGTTCTCAGCACCAGGGTTCTCGTGGTATGGTTCCAGCATCGGGTGTTCCACCGCCCGCTCAACCGGCTAGAGGTAGGGGTAGAGGTGTTAGAGGTGGAGGTCATGCCGCTAGAGGTGGAGGCCAGGCAGCTAGAGGTGGAGGCCAGCTAGCAGGAGGCCATCCTAGGGATGCAGTTCAGAGCGGTGGGGCCCAGCCCGATGTTATGCTATGCCAGGCAGACCTGAGGGTGAGGCCTCCGATGCAGTTATCACAGGTATGGTTTCAGTGTGCAGTAGAGATGCCTCAGTTCTGTTTGATCCAGGGTCCACATATTCATATGTATCATCTTATTTTACCCTTTATCTCGTTGTGCCTCGTGATTCTTTGAGTGCTCCTGTATATGTGTCTATACCGGTGGGTGATTCTATTATGGTAGATCGTGTTTATCATGCTTGCGTGGTCGTTATTGGGGGTCTTGAGACCCATGTAGATCTCCTACTTATCGATACGGTGGATTTCGATGTCATTCTGGGGATGGATTGGTTATCCCCTTATCATGCTATATTGGACTGTTATGCCAAGACCGTGACCTTAGCATTACTGGGGTTGCCCTGTTTGGAGTGGAGAGGGACTCCTGGTCATTCTACCAGCAGGGTGATCTCATATATGAAGGCTCGGCGTATGGTTAATAAAGGATGTTTTGCCTATTTGGCGTATATTCGTGATTCTAGTGCTGAGGTTCTTTCTATGGATTCTGTGCCCGTTGTTCGTGAGTTTCCAGAGGTGTTTCCTTCAGACCTGCCGATGATGCCACCTGACAGGGACATTGATTTTTGCATTGATGTGGCTCCGGGCACTCAACCCATTTCTATCCGCCATATCGTATGGCCCCGCCAGAGTTGAAAGAATTAAAAGAACAATTGCAGGACTTGCTTGATAAGGGCTTCATTAGACCTAGTGTCTCGCCCTGGGGTGTGTCGGTCTTTTTTGATAAGAAGAAGGATGGATCGATGAGGATGTGTATAGATTATCGGCAGTTGAACAAAGTCACCATCAAGAACAAGTATCCATTGTCGAGGATTGATGATTTGTTTGATCAGCTTCAGGGTGCCAAAGTGTTTTCGAAGATTGATTTGAGATCTGGGTACCATCAGTTGAGGATTAGGGCATCCGATGTCCCTAAGATAGCTTTTCGCACTCGGTATGGGTATTATGAGTTTTTAGTGATGTTGTTTGGGTTGACAAATGCCCCAGCAGCATTCATGGAGATGAACCGAGTGTTCAGGCCTTATTTGGATTCCTTCGTGATTGTCTTTATTGACGAAATTTTTATCTATTCCCGCAACCGGGAGGAGCACGAGCAGCATCTTCGAGTCGTTCTCCAGACTCTGAGAGACAGTCAGTTGTATGCCAAGTTTTCAAAGTGCGAGTTTTGGTTGAGTTCAGTTGCATTCTTGGGCCACGTTGTATCGGTAGAGGGTATTTAGGTGGATCTGAAGAAGATAGAGGCAGTCAAGAACTAGCCTCGACCCACATCAGCTACAGAGATCCGGAGTTTCTTAGGTTTGGCAGGTTATTACCACTGGTTTGTGGAGGGGTTTTTATCCATAGCAGCCCCGATGACCAGGTTGACCCAGAAGGGTGCCCAGTTCAGGTGGTCGGACGAGTGTGAGGCGAGCTTTCAGAAGCTCAAGACAGCTTTGACTATGGCGCCGGTGTTGGTTTTGCCCACAGGTTCAGGGCCATATACAGTATATTGTGATGCATCTCGTATTGGACTTGGTGTGGTGTTGATGTAGAATGGCAAGGTTATTGCATATGCTTCGCGGCAGTTAAAGATTCACAAGAAGAATTATCCAATTCATGATTTGGAGCTAGCAGCCATTGTTCACGCACTGAAGATTTGGAGGTACTACTTATATGGCGTGTCATGTGAGGTGTTCACAGATCACAAGAGTTTGCAATACTTGTTCAAGTAGAAGGAGCTAAACTTGAGGCAGAGGAGGTGGTTGGAGCTATTGAAAGACTATGATATCACCATCTTGTATCATCCGGGGAAGGCCAATGTAGTGGCCGATGCTTTGAGTAGGAAGTCAGCCAGTATGGGCAGCCTTGCGTATATTCTAATTGGGGATAGACCGCTTGCTTTGGATGTTCAGGCTTTAGCCAATCAGTTCGTGAGGTAAGATGTTTCTAAGCCCAGTCGTGTGTTAGCTTGCACAGTCGCTCGTTCTTCATTATTTGAGCGTATCCGAGATCGGCAGTATGATGATCCTCATTTGCTTGTCCTTAGAGAAACAATGCGGCACGGAGGTGCGAAGGAGGTCACAGTTGGAGATGATGGAGTTTTAAGGATGCAGGGTCGTATTTGTGTACCTAATGTGGATGGACTTCGTGAGTTGATTCTAGACGAGGCCCATAGTTCACGGTATTCTATTCATCCGGGCGCCGCTAATAAGATGTATCGGGACTTGCGACAACATTATTGGTGGAGAAGAATGAAGAAGGACATTGTCGCCTATGTAGCTTGGTGTTTGAATTGTCAGCAGGTAAAGTACGAGCATCAGAGACCTGGTGGGTTGTTTCAGAAGATTGAGATTCCTGAGTGGAAGTAGGAGCGTATCACTATGGACTTCGTTTTTGGACTCCCATGGACTCAGAGGAAGTTCGATGCAGTATGGGTTATTGTTGATAGGCTGACTAAGTCAGCGCATTTCATTCCTGTGGCGGTTTCCTATTCTTCGGAGCGGTAGTTTACCTCACATTTCTGGAGGGCAGTACAGCGTGAGTTGGGTACGCGGGTCGAGTTGAGCATAGCATTTCATCCTCAGACGACGGACAGTCCGAGCGTACTATTCAGATTTTCGAGGATATGCTCCGAGCATGTGTTATTGACTTTGGAGGTTCTTGGGTTCAGTTCTTGCCATTAGCGGAGTTTGCCTACAACAACAGCTACCAGTCGAGCATTCAGATGGCTCCCTATGAGGCACTATATGGTAGGTGGTGCCGGTCACCAGTTGGATGGTTGGAGCCGGGAGAGGCTCGGTTGTTGGGTACAGATTTAGTTCAGGATTCCTTGGATAAAGTTAAGATCATTCAGGATAGGCTTCGTACAGCTTAATCCAGGCAGAAGAGTTATGCCGACCGCAAGGTTCGTGATGTAGCATTCATGGTCGGAGAGCGAGTGTTGCTTCAGGTATCGCCCATGAAGGGCGTGATGAGATTTGGGAAGAAGGGCAAGCTAAGCCCTAGATTCATTGGCCCTTTTGAGATTCTTCGGAGAGTGGGAGAGGTGGCTTACGAGCTTGCGTTGCCACCAGGATTATCAGCTGTACATCCAGTGTTTCATGTGTCCATGCTTCGGAAGTATCACGGTGATCCATCCCACGTGTTAGACTTCAGCACTGTCCAGTTGGACAAGGACTTGACCTATGAGGAGGAGCCGATGGCCAATTTAGACCGGCAGGTTCGTCAGTTGAGATCGAAGAGTTATCCTTTTGTTCGTGTTTAGTGGAGAGGTCAGCCTGCCGAAGCAGCTACCTGGGAGTCCGAGTCCGATATGCAGAGCCGATATCCCCATCTTTTCCCCGACTCAGTTACTTCTTTTCTATGTCCGTTTGAGGACGAACGGTTATTTTAGAGGTGTAGGATGTGATGACCCAAATGGTCATCACTTGATTTACAAGTCAATTATGTGTTTCGAGGCCTTAAAAACCTCCTTTTATTTCACCTCGATTTGCGTGCACGGTCCGGGCGTATATCCGGAACGCTTTTATGTGAAAATTTGATAAAAATGCTAATTTGCCTTTTGAATTGAATTTAAGTTGACTTCGGTCAATATTTTGGGTAAACGGACCCAGACCCGGACCCGTGATTTGACGGTCCCGGAGGGTCCGTAGAAAAATATGGGACTTGGGCGTATGCCCAGAATTGAATTCTTGGGTCCCAAGCCCGAGAATTGAATTTTTGAAGAAAATTGTTTAACTGAAATTATAAGAGTTTTTGGAAATTTAAATGTGTCTGAATCTGATGGTATCAGGCCCGTATTTTGGTTCCAAAGCCCGGTACAGGTATTATATGGTATTTAAGTTGTGCCTGTAAAATTTGGTAAGAAACGGAATTCATATGATGTGAATCGGACCCTCGGTTGTAAAATTTGAAACTTAAGAGTTCTTGAGATTTTTCTTTGATTTTGATGCTAAACTTGAAGTTCTAGATGTTATTTTGGCGATTTGATCGCACGAGTAAGTCCGTATGATGTTTTTAGGCTAGTATGCATGTTTGGTTTGGAGCCCTGAGGGCTCGGGTGAGTTTCGGATGGGGTTCAGGATGTTTGAGACTTAGAATTTTTGCTGTCATAACTGTTGCAGGTGCTCAGTGAATTTGTTTTCGCGTTCGCGTGGCTTCACTCGCGAACGCGTAAGGCAAATTTCCACAGGGGTCATTTTGTTCTTCGCGAACACGGAGCTCAGGACGCGAATGCGAAGCTCTGGTGGGTTACCCTTCGCGAACGCGTTCTGGCCCACGCGAACGTATAGAGTTAGTGGGCCTGGGGGAGGGGAGCTCGATTTGTTCTATGCGAACGCGGTCGTTTGACTGCGAGCGCAAAGGCCTGAGGAGCTAAAGCTCTGCAAACGCGGGCCATCCAATGCGAACGCGAAGGCCACTTGGGCCTGACCCATCGCGAACGCGGCAGGCCCATCGCGAACGCGATGAAGGCCTGCCCAGTCTTTTTAAGACAGATTTAAAAACGGGCAGAACCCATTTTCTTCATATTTTCGAACTACCAAGACCTTGAGGCAATTTTCTTCACACAAATTCATCCCCAAAGTGTTGGTAATCAATTCTAAACTCTACTCTTTCAATTACCCCAACGTTTTTCATCACTTTTAAATCAAAATCAAGAATTTTCATGGTAGAAATTGGGAATTTGGGTAGAGTTATGGCTTTTTGAATAATTGGAATTCAGACCTCGTTTTGGAGTCGGATTTCGAAACTAATTGCATATTCAAGCTCGTGGGCGAATGGGTGATCGGTTTTTGGTCCGAACCTCGAGTTTTGACCAAGCGGGCCCGGGGTCAATTTTTGACTTTTTGGGGAAAATGATATAAAACCTATAATTAAGCAGTGGGTATGAATTCTTTAGCATTTATTGATGTTAATAAATTAATTTGGGTTAGATACAAGTAAATTGGAGGCGAATTCTAAAGGAAAAGCGGTGTTTAAGGCTTAAGTTGGCCGTGGAAGTTCGAGGTAAGTATTTGGTCTAACCTTAGCTTGAGGGAATAGGTATTGTGCCTTATTTGCTATGTGCTAGCGTAGTGTACAATGTATAGGTGTGGTGACGAGTATCTATACGTTGGTGTCAAGCATGCCCGTGAGTCTTAAATTGTGATCGTTGTGTTTCTTAATAAGTACGACAAATGCCTAAATTGTTGAGCAAGACTTATGATTATCTTCTTGGTATTTGTTTATTATTGAGCATTGGCTCCCGTTGAGGTTCATTTGTGGAGTTAATTGTTGGTACACGTTTGGTTATAGCTGATTCCCTTGCCGGGACATATTTAATTCTTATTGTTGATTCCCTTGCCTGGATGTATTTATTCTTATTGTTGATTCCCTTGCGGGGATGTTGTTGTTGCTATCGTTTGGGTGAGGAAAGAGAGATAAATCACGAAGGGTGATGTCGTGCACATTCATACTTATGCATATGGTGAGGAAAGAGTGATAAAGTACGAAGGGATGCCGTGTACATTTACATTGATATTGATGCATATGGTGAGGAAGAGAGATAAAGCACGAAGGGTGATGTCGTGCATATTTCTAATATTTACATGGTGAGGAAGAGAGATAAAGCACGAAGGATGATGTCGTGCACATATTCATTATTTGATTGCATTGGTGAGGATTGAGAGTAAAAGCACGAAGGGTGATGCCGTGCACTTATTGCCTGTTTGTTATGATTTCTTGTTGTTATCGGTTCAAGTGCCTTAATTGTCTTATTCTACTATCAATGTGATTCTTTATGTTGGTATTTTCCCCATAGCATGTTACCCCTCCCCCGTTACTTCCGAATTGCTTCTATTACTGTTATTCTGCTAGATACTGTTTAACTGCAGGTTATGTTGTTTGTTGTGTCCTAGCCTCGTCATACTTCGCCGAGGTTAGGCTCGACACTTACTCAGTACATGGGGTCGGTTGTACTGATGCTGCACTCTGCACTCTTTTGTGCGGATCCCGGTCCTGGAGCATACGGACCTTAGCTAGGGGTTGCTGCCTTCAGTCCATCGGAGACCCGAGGTAGTCCTGCAGGCGCCCGCAGGCCTTGGCGTCCCCTTCCTATCTAGCTTCTTTCTATTCTTTCTATTTCAGAGACAGACATGTAATTTCTTGTTCAGACCCTATTTGTAGTAATCTTAGATAGTCCGTGAGATTGTGACACCAGTTCTGGGTAGTTTATGTTTATGGATTCGTATTGGTATTAGCTAAATTGTTAAATTTCGTTCTTCTGCGTTATTATTTCCGCTGCTTATTATATGCTAACTTGAAACTGTTAAGAGATTGAAAATAAAAAGGGTAAATTAACTAGAATAGTTGGCTTGCCTAGCTTTCTCTAGTAGGCGCCATCACGACTCCCGAGGGTGGGAAATCCGGGTCATGACAGTTTGAGCCGGGGGAGGCTCAGTTATTGGGTACAGATTTAGTGCAGGATGCCTTGGATAAGGTTAAGATCATTCAGGATAGACTTCGTACAGCTCAGTCCAGGCAAAAGAGTTTTGCCGACCGTAAGGTTCGTGATGTAGCATTCATGGTCGGAGAGAGAGTGTTTCTTCGGGTGTCTCCCATGAAGGGCAGAATGAGATTTGGGAAGAAGGGCAAGTTAAGCCCTAGGTTCATCGGGCCTTTTGATATTCTTGATCGAGTGGGGGAAGTGGCTTACAGACTTGCTTTACCACCAGGCTTATCAGCGCTACATCCAGTGTTTCATGTGTCCATGCTTCGGAAGTATCACGGTGATCCATACCACGTGTTAGATTTCAGCACTGTCCAGCTGGACAAGGATTTGACCTACGAGGAGGAGCCGGTAGCTATTCTAGACCGGCAGGTTCGTCTGTTGAGATCAAAGAGTTATCCTTCGGTATGAGTGCAATGGAGAGATAAGCCTATTGAGGCAGCTACTTGGAGTCCGAGTCCGATATGCGGAGCAAATATCCCTATCTTTTCGCTAGCTCAGGTACTTTTCTATGTCCGTTCGAGGACGAACGATTGTTTTAGAGGTGGAGAATGTGATGGCCCGAAAGTTCATCTCGTGTTTTAGAACCCAATTCGGCATTCCGAGGCCTTCAAAACCTCATTTTATTCCTAATCGATTTGCGTACACAGTCCGAGCGTGTATCCAGAAAGCTTTTATGTGAAAAACTGAGGAAATAATAACTTTTGGCCAAAAAACTTGATTTAAGTTGACTTCAGTCAACGTTTTGGGTAAACGGACCTGGACCCGTGTTCTGACTGTCCCGCTGGGTCCGTAGTAAAATATGGGACTTGGGCGTATGCCCGGAATCGAATTTCGAGGTCCCTAGCCCGAGAAATGAATATTTGATGAAAATTGTTAAACTTGAATCATAAAGGTTTTAAGAATTTTGTTAATAATTAATCTTGTTGATACCGGGTCCGTATTGTGGTTCCGGAACCGGTACAGGTCCGTTATGATATTTATACCTTATCTGTGATATGTGGTGAGAAACGAGACTGATTTGACGTGATTCAGACCTTTGGTTGAGAAAATAGAAATTTGAAACTTCTTGAAAATTTCATGCAATTTGATGCGAAATTCGTAGTCCTAGGTGCGCATGTTTAGTTTGGAGCCCCGAGGGCTCGGGTGAGTTTCGGATAGGCTACAGGATGTTTTAGACTTAGAAATTCTGGTATTTTTGCTGCAACAGTTGTTCTGATATGCCCTTCTTGGCGTTCGCGTAAGTAGTATCGCAAACGCGAAAGGTAAAGATGGGGAAGGGGGAATTTCTTCTTCGCGAACGCGAAGGACAGGTTGCGAATGTGGAGAAGCGGGGGCTTTACCCTTCGCGAACGCGAAGCATGGGACGTAGGGGAGTGGAAGTTAACTCATCGCGAACACGATACTTGGATCGCGAACGCGGAGGCTTGGGGGGATATGCCTTCGCGAACGCGATGGGTTACTCGCGAACGCGTCGGCCAATAGGGCCAAAGCTTCGCGAACACGAAAGGCTTCTCACGAACGCGAAGAAGACCTGTCCAGTGTTTTAAAAATAGAACCAAAAACGGGATTAGGCAATTCTTTCATATTTTCAAAAACTAGAAGACTTAGAGGCGATTTTCAAGAGACAATTTCTTCCCCAAAGTGTTGGTAAATGATTCTAAACTACTTTCTTCCAATTACCCATTGCATTTCATCAATTTTTAACCTAAAATCTAGGATTTTCATGGTGGAAATTAGGGGTTTTGGTAGAATTAGGGATTTTTGTATAATTGGAATTTAGTCCTCGATTTGGGGTCGGATTCCGAAACTAATTACATATTTGGGCTCGGGGGTGAATGGGTTAATGGGTTTTGGTTCGAACCTCAAGTTTTGACCAAGCGGGGCCGGGGTCGATTTTTGACTTTTTAGGAGAAAGTTTGGGAAAACTAAATTTATGCATTATAGTTGATTCCTTTAGCAATAATTGATGATGTTGAGTTAATTATGGCTAGATACGAGTGGATTGGAGGTGGAATCTAGAGGAAAAAGCGGTAATTGAGCTTTGAGTTTGGCCGCGGTAGCGAGGTAAGTGTTGTGGCTAACCTTAGCTTGAGGGATTAGGTATTGTTGTCTATTTGTTATATGTTTGGTTGTTGAGTATGACGTATAGGTGAGCTGACGAGTACCTATACATTATTGTCGGGTCATAGCATGTGAGTGAGTCTTATTCTTATGATTGTTGTATTCTTTATTCGTATTGTTCATGCTTAAACTGGTTATTCTTCATCTGGAACAATTCTTATCATGTTTTACTGAAATTGGATATTGGTTGTGTATTGACTCAAGGTTGAGGTTGATATTGTGAAACTGAATATTGAAATGGGGTTGTTAGTAAGAATTCTATTGCCCGGTTGTTATTGTTTTATTGTTTGGGTGAGGAAGAGTGTAAAGCATGAAGGGTGATGCCGTGCCATTTCATATTTATTATCATGTGAGGAAGAGTGTAAAGCACGAAGGGTGATGCCGTGCCATTTTATATTCATTATCATTTTTCCTTTCATTTGTTATGGTGAGGATGAGAGTAAAAGCACGAAGGGTGATGCCGTGCATTTATTTTGCTGTTTTTCTTTACTGTTTTGTCCTCATGATCTCGTACTCCCCTCAACATGTTTTCCCCCCTCCCGTTATTACGTGTTTAATTTCTATTATATGTTATTATGCCCGTATATTGCTTAACTGCACAGGTTTATATATGTATCCTGTCCTAGCCTCGTCACTACTTCCCCGAGGTTAGGCTCGGAACTTACCGGTACATGAGGTCGGTTGAACGGATACTGCACTCTGCACTTTCTGTGCAAATTTCGGTACCGGACCGTGCTTACCCGAGTGAGTTGCTGCCTTCAGTCCAACAGGAGACCCAAGGTAGATCTGCCGGCGTTCGCAGACCCCGGAGTCCCCTTCTAGTTATCTTAGTTTCATGTTTTCTTTTAGATTCGAGAACAGTTGTATTTTCTTTTAGCCAGTATTTGTAGTGACTCTTAGAAGTTCGTGGATTGTGACACCAGATTTTGGGTAGACGTGTATTAGTACTTGGATTATTATGAATTTCTACACTTCTTTACTCTGTTTTGGTTTAATTATTTCCATTTACTGATTTGGATAGTGGTTAGCGTGTTAAATCTTTATCTGTTGGCTTGCCTAGCATTTTGAAAATTTAGACGCCATCACGATCCCGACGGTGAGAAATCCGGGTCGTGACAGGTACCCACCAAGAATTGTGACTGGTAAAGTTGGAAATTAAAAAAAAAAGATCATTTCATCAGTGCTAAAAACGTATGAAATCAGCCTCTATGAACTCTCACTATTAAAAAAAGCAGTAAATTTGTGATCGTCAAATTAGTCGCAAATCGGTCGTAAATCGTGTTTTTTCGACCGATTTGCCACTGAAAAGTGTTAGTCAGAACACGTGGTCGCAATATATTTGTGACTGAATCATCGAAAAATTACGACGGATTCAATAGCAAATTGAAAAATGCGGGTACATTTGAAATTAAGCAATTTGCGGCCGAATTAGTCGCAAATTTAGCGAGTGATTCAGTCGCTGACCAGAGTTAAAACAATAAGTATAAATAAAAAGTTTTGATTGATTCCGTCAAAAAATTAAAGATAAAATTAGTTTTTAATTAATTATTCAGATTGAAACAGTCGTGAATATTAATTATTAATTAATTAAAAATATCGAAAATTCTCCATTTGCGACTGATTCAGTCGCAAATATTAATTAAATATTGTTAGAAATTTTCAATTTGCGACTGAATCGGTCGCAAATCTAGGTAATTCCTGATAAAATTTTCGTCTGATTCAGTCGCAAATCTGGGCATTTTTAAGCCGAATCCTGCTGTATTTCTAATTACACCACATGCCAAATAAAACAGCGAACCAAATATCTAATATAACAATCTAAAAACATAATATAACAATCCAAAATCCAATATCTACTACAAAACGAACAGTAATATTTATAACAATTCAACCAACTAATCAAACAACATAAATTAAACATGTCTCTAACTTCAACTCTAAAATATTCAAATAGCCTATTCAGATTCAGTCTCCTCCTCATACTCAGACTCAGACTCCATTGCAGCTCCTTTCTTTCTTTTCTTTTTGATAATTTTTTAATCAAAGCCTGAGTTGCTTGAAATTCTTGCGATATTTGTTCCACTTTTTGACGCATAGCTTCCATATCTTCTTGGAAAACTGATGCCCCAGTGAATAATGCTGCTGGTGGACGACTGGAGGATGGCTGTAGTCCAATCTCGTAGAGTCGACATTTATTTATTATTTTCACAAGAAATAAAGAAAAGAAAGTAAAAGAAGTAAGAAAACAAACAAGCAACATTCAAACTAATACCAAAATAGATAATTACATAATATTTATACCTTTATTCACACCACCAGCCGCTTGTGTCCGAATTGCAGTCATATCCTCCAGGGCCGGCTGAGTTCCTTCAGACATGGCTGTGAAGCTGGCATGGAAGGACGAGGAGGCATAGGAGGAGGGCTCATATTTGGTGTAGGTGGAGGAAGCTGAGTTGATCTAGGTGAAATGTGTTTTTTCTTCTTAGATTTTTTTATTTCTTTACCGTGAGAATCCATCTGTGTATTGAATATAAAATATTTACATGTAAAAAAATTTAACATATCAAATATAAACATACAACAACAACAACAACAACGACCCAGTGCACTAGTGGGGTCTGGGGAGGGTAGTGTGTACGCAGACCTTACCCCTACCCCGAAGGAGTGGAGAGGCTGTTTCCGAAAGACCCTCGGCTCAAGAAGATAAATAGACAAAAGGAGACTATATCAGTAACACCACAGAAATAATATGAAAAATATGAACAACATGAAATCAAGAAGAAAGATACAAAGCAAAAGCGAAATAGTATCCCTACCAAACTAGCCTCACAAAGTTATGACATAAGGCAAGACTCAACTACCTGCTAACCTACAACCCTGATACTCGACCTCCACATTGTCCTATCAAGTGCCATGTCCTCGAAAATCTGAAGCCTCGCCATATCCCGCTTAATCACCTCCCCCTAATACTTTTTAGGCCGCCCTCTACCTCTTCTCGTGCCCTCCACAACCAACTGTTCGCACCTCCTTACCGGAGCATCTGGGCTTCTCCTCTGAACATGCCCGAACCATCTGAGCCTCGCTTCCCGCATCTTGTCATCAATAGGAGCCACGCACACCTTCTCCTAAATATCATCATTCCTAATCTTATCCATCCTAGTATGTCCGCATATCCACCTCAACATCCTCATTTCTGCTACCTTCATCTTCTGGATATGTGAGTTCTTAACCGGTCAACACTCATCCCCATATATCATGGTCGGTCTAACCACCGCTTTATAGAACTTACCTTTGAGTATCACTGGCACTCTCTTGTCACATATATAACAATATAAACATACAAATATGAAGATGCCATTAATAATTTAAAGTAATTTTCGACATTATTATCCACTACGGGACTACGCTCCTCACTACAGAAAGAATTATGAAAATCACAATCATTTACGCTATCAAGATTCTCCCATGAGCAATCCATACACAATAATTTTCCATAATTTCTTTATTAAAAAGATGACATGTAACAACATCTTCTCGCAATAACTTAAAACACTTGCATTTCACACAAGGGCATCTAATCGTTCCTTCAATACGAAAATCATCAAGTGTCCCTGCCTTAGCAATAAATCCAACAACCCTTCTTTAAATTCATCCCTTAACCCCACACGATTAAGGAAAAGCAGGCTTCATTAAGATAAAAAGGCAAAGGTATTCATCAAACATGCCTTCAATTTTATTCAATCCAAACAGAACTTCTTAGAACATGGTGCACCTGCACAACATTTTCCCATTCTAGCCTCAGTTTACCTCGAAAAATATGAGTGACATTAAAGATAATTTGTGGTTTTAAAGATACGTGATATATTCTAATACTAGTGATTATATGAGTAATATTGAGCTTAAGTAAGAGGAAATAATGAACCAAATCAATGTTATCAGAACAGTAGGGGCCTCGAGCTCGACTGTCCAGGGACCTCGAGGTCAGCTAAGAACAATAAAGTAAAGGCAGTAAAGCTGAAGAATAATTGCTGAGCACGTTAAACAAGAGAAGAATAAGAATGTTCTATTCCAGTGAATGACTTGTTCTTTACAAAATGATTGGGGTCCCTTTATATAGGAGGAGAAAACCCCAATATAGTACCTTGATCATAAAGGTAAAGAATTATTGGTACAGGTGTATAACGGCCTAGTACGGACCTGTACAATTTCGTACAACCCTTATCCTATAATTAATGCCCAAATCCACGTGTCCTTGAGAAATTCCCGCTCTTTCTTGATTGACCTCGAGACAATGCTGTTCCCGATGCAGTCCGTGCCAGGCGTTCGATCTGCTTCCTCGAGGTAGGTGTCCCTTATCCGGATACGACACCCACTCCGAGTCTCCCGGATTCGGGCCTATAGCCTGATTTAAGACTTCGAAATCGTACTCCTCGATTTGACCGTATACAGATAGTCCCCGCATTTCTTAGAATAAGATGATAAGAAAGGATTCTGACCTCGATTTTCCCGATCCTCTCGCGATGATGTCATGCTTGTGACGTAGGCGCCTGAAGTGATCAAACATCCCGTCGGTCCATTCCCAAAAACATTGAATGCACCGCTGGTCCATCTCCCCAAAAGCAGTGAATGTATGCCAGCATTGGTCGGCCACTTGCGTCGCCGAACCGTCACTGGCCTTCTATAAATAGGGGGTTACTTGGCTGAACAAAAACTACACACACTTCTTCTTCATCAATATTTAGCCCTTTCCCTTTTCTATCTCTTTCTCTGATCACTTATTTTTATGGTTCAAACCTGTGACCACAAGTTCATATGGCAGCAACGTTATCAGTTATGTCATGGCTCCCTTTTTCAAAGCTTTTCCTCACTAAGCGGGATTATACTGAGTTGTTGTTGTTGTTGTTATTGTTGGCATTGTTGGCTTGAAACAACGAGAGAAGGGCACCGAATTCTTCCCGTATCGGAAGATATGCGAACTTTACACTGCTCCTCATCTCTCTTAACTTCAACCTGGTGTGGCGCTTCATTCCTTTTGCTTTCTATGGAATGAGGTGGCACTATCATCTACTAACTTTTGCATCCCACACCGGTACAATGTCTCAAGAAGTGGCTTCGCAATAGTTGTGCTGACAATACCCATACTCGCCAAGTTTTTCACCAGGCCACAATTCTGTTTAAAAATCGAGATGGAGTCCCCGAGGAGGAGGTTCACGAAGATGTCGCTTTTGAGGATATGTCCCCAAAAGTAGATTAGGTTCTTGGCCTTTGTTTTTGCTCCTTTATTTCTGTGTAAGGGCCCCTCGTGGGCTTTGTAAACATCTTTTGTTAATATAAGAATCTCTCTATTTTATCTTCAATTCATGTTGAATTCCATTCTGCCTTCATTTGTGGAAAACCTGAGTGTATAACTCTAACGATTAGTCCGAATACTGGACCCGAAACATAATAAACCCCTAGGTTTTTAACCGGCTGATATAATACCCCTTAAGGTTCTTCGTTAATAATAAACCCTTAGGCTTAGATTGATTTGATGTGAGCTCGGGACACTGGGACTCCTGAGTCCGAGTTGAGTGATAGCAAGGTCTCGAATTTGAAATAAAGTTAGCTCTTTAGGCTTCGTTGATAGTCCCCGAGTGAGAATTTTCTCGAACTCGGGTAGCCCTTGGGCTTAGTAGTCGAGTGAGTGTTTGCGCGAACTCAAAATAAAGTTAGCCCTTAGGCTACATAGGTAGTCCTTGAGTGAGGATTTTCTCTAACTCGGGCAGCCCTTGGGCTTGGTAGTCGAGTGAGCGTATGCTCGAACTCGAAAGAGAGATAGCCCTTAGGCTTTATAGACAGTTCCCAAATGAGAATTTGCTCGAACTCGAATAGTCCTTGGGCTTAATGGTCGAGTGAACGTTTGCTCGAACTCGAAATAAAGATAACCCTTAGGCTTTATAGATAGTCCCCGAATGAGAATTTTCTCGAACTCGGGTAGCCATCGGGCTTGGTAGTCAAGTGAGTGTTTGCTCGAACTCGACTTGTACGCTGTCTTTAATGATTTTTGACAAATTAATTTCCGATGCCTTGGTCCTGATGCCAATATCATGACATAAGCAGTTGACGTGACTGAAAAGTTGCTCTTCGTGCAATTCCCAAAGTCATTAATTGAAGGTGGCTGACGGTCGGCCTTTTGGCTTCCTCAGCACGCTTAAGTGACTTTATTCCCATATTGTTTTCAGAGTCTCACTGTCCTTTTTTCAATCTCCTTGAGCTCTCCCTTCTCTTTTCTAACATCATTTTTCATCTTCTCAGATCTTTCGCTTACTGATGGCTAAAACTTCTAAGTCTGTTCCTCAAAAGGAAAAAAATCCCTCATCTTCTCGATCGACCAAGAATAAACCGGTAGTGCCACCTCGTATCGAGGAATGCATCCCCCCGCCGTGTGATATAACATCCGATTTTAAAATCGAGAAACCTATTTCGACACCAGGTCGATGCGAGCCCATGTCTCAATATGTTTGTTTGGTGACCAAGGCCGAGCTCAAGCAAGTAAAGGAGGATTGCAAATGGGAGAATAAGGAAGTAGTGATTCCCTCCTCTGAGGAAGATACACCACATATAAGCGGAGTACTTGAGTGTATACACTTACCCGTTTACACTGGGGCCTGCAATTCCGACCTAGGGTCCCATAGACCCGGTTATCCTCGACTTTTGCCAACGGTATCGAATGACATTCGGCCAGATCTACCCCTCCTTTTGGCGAATTGTTTACTTAATCAGGTTCTTTTCGAGCCAAATCAAGGGGATGTCCTTCACCCTCGATCATTTGATCAGACTGTACAGTCCTCGAATTTATCGGGAGGGGGGGGGGCTTGATAAAGTTGCAACGCCAATCATTAAAATCTCTGTTTGTTAGTATCGATGAGGACAAAGACCATGGGTGGATGAGCCGATTTGTCCGAGTCAAGACTTCTGATCTCATTCTTGCTAATTGGATGTCGTTCCCCGAGGAGTGGAACATGAAGGGTGAGTATACTCTTCCTTTTCTTTTCCCCGACTTTATATTTTCCATTGATCTAACCTCTTTACGATGGTGCAGCAGCTGCTTGGTTTCTCAGGGGGTCCCGGACCTAGAGGGCTGGGTTTGAAAGCTGGCCTCCGCCTCCTCTTACTCGGAGCGTTGCTGGCGAGATTTGGCCAAGGGTCGATGTGAGGTAAAAAACCATGGTGAGTTCTCTCGTTTGTTTTCCTCTATTTCCTATGGGATGCTTACCTCAGTTTCATGTAGGTTTTGGAGACGCTGTTGAGTTGCGGCCGGACCCTGCTGATGAAGTGGAGGTTCCAAAGCCCTCCAAAGAAAGAGAAAGAAGAAGGGAGCATCTGAAAATCCCCCGAAGCCAAAGAAGAGCGTGGCTCGAAGGCCTAAGGCCGATATGGCAGCCTTATCTCCGGAAACGGCCCAACGCCTTTGGGAGCAGGAGGAAGAAGAAGATGATGACTGCCTCCTGATAAATCATAAAAGAAAGAATGCTAATGCTTCGAAGTCCGCCGAACAAGCGGCGGCTAATAAGGCCCACTCCCGAGCTGAAGAGATTTCTGAAGGGAATTCAAACAAAGTCCCCAAACCATCATCTAGAAAGAAGGTGCCTCGCTTGGGAGGTCATTATGAGGGCGAGGCAGAACGTCCTGACCCCGAGCCTCTTCAAAAAAAAGAGAATGTCCCGAGTGGGTCACTCGGGGTGATCAACGTGGATGATTCTCCCCCTGGCCCCGAGTTTTTTCCGAGGGGCAAATCCGAGAGGCTGTGAACATCAGATCTTCTGGAGTGGGAGTAAACCATGAAGGGCACGACATCTTTCGAGAATGTCTTGCAGGGCTTGATGACGGCCCCGGCCCCGATGCTTCTTTCATTTTTAACGAGGTATGTACACTCTTCAAACAAGCGAGTTTTCTGTTTCTTGTGTCTTTGTTTTAGCTGTTCTAAATCTAACTTTTCCTTCTTTTTCATGAAGGCTATGGTGCTCCATAAGAAGGCGTTTTCCAAGTCTCGAGACGATCTTGCTCGATGCGAGGCTGAACTTAAGAAAACTTTGGAGGAGAGGGACGCCGCCAAAGCCCTTTATGCTAAGAAAGAGGTGGAGATCCATGATCTTCGAGTTGAGTTGACGCAGGTGTGCTAGGGTCGAGCCGAGTATGTCAAGAAGGTAATATAGCTCTCGAGAAATCATTATGTACTAGCTTTGTTTTGGTGGCTAACACTTTTAATTTCGCAGTTCCAACAGAAGGCCGATTTGGAGGCGCAGCTTTGTGAGGAGCTTAAGATGAAAGAAGTCGAGGCCCTGAGGTGGAGGCAGGGTACGGACGATCTCGCCTTTGAGAAGGAAACTTTAAAAGAGTAGTTAGCTTCACTCGAACGCTAACTTCGAGGTGTGAAGGAGGAGAGTCTAGCTCGGGGTCTCGAAATCGAGGAGCTTAAAATCAGAGCTGCTGCCGAGCTGGCCAAGGCTAAATCCGATGCTACAGCAAGTATGAATTCGTATCGAGCCGATGCCGAAGCAGCTAATGCTCAGGCAAAGGAGATCTCTTCTACAGCGGAGGCTAAGTTACCAAGTGCCCTTGACCATGCTAGGCGACAATCCCGGAGGATGACCCTCGAAGAGATACATGCTCGCGGCTCGATCTTTCAGCCGATATTGAAGCGAAGAAGATTTTGGAAGAAAAGGTGGCCGCTCTGCTTTCTGATGAAGATGATTCAGCCAGTGCATCTGGGAGTGAAGGAGACGGGGATGAGACATCCGAGACCCTCGAAGATGTGATTCCTAGAGATGCAGCTGCTAAGGGCGACCCCGAAATAGTTTTAGCTTACTTTATTTTGTTTCCTTGTAAGCCTCCCTTGTGTAAATATTTCCTGTAATTATCTTTTGGAGATACGACGGGAACTTTAAATCTCGTCTTTGGCTAATGCTGGTTTTAACATTGCTTGAATTCAACATTGGCTTTATTTATGGAAAATTCCGTTTGAATGACTAGTCCGAGGACTGGTTCGGGGTATTATAAACCCTTAAATCTTTATTGATAGGTACAATAATTTTCAAGCCGAGTTTAAATCAACTCGCTGTAGGCTTGGGATATTGTGAACCTCGAGTCTGAATCGAAATGAAAGCAGAGTCTCGAACTATAAGTTTTAGGCCCTTAAGCCTTTCGAGGTTGGCCCTTAGGCTCTTATATATTAGCCCTTAGGCTCTTATATATCGGCCCTTAGGCTCTTACAAATTGGCCCTAAGGCTCTTTAAATTGGGCCATTTCGGCCTCTAAAAATGGCTATATAGTTGTTCCCTCATTTAGGCTAAAAGACTTGATAAAATTTAGTTATGCCTTAGCATGTGTTTTTGTACCCGTTGGATTTTTCGAAGGCTCGACGTATCGGAACCTTATTAGTCATTTTGTTTGCATAGACATTCTCGAATGCCTCTTAAGGGTTTTCCGAAGGCTGGTGTTATCGAAGCCTTTCGATTATTTGAGGG
The DNA here is from genome assembly GCF_001879085.1 of Nicotiana attenuata. Classification (NCBI taxonomy): domain Eukaryota; kingdom Viridiplantae; phylum Streptophyta; class Magnoliopsida; order Solanales; family Solanaceae; genus Nicotiana; species Nicotiana attenuata. The sequence goes on from NW_017670673.1 coordinate 271,748, forward strand.
CTGATTGTTCGAAGCCTCTTGGGGGCCGAATTTATCGAGGTCCCTTATATTTTGCTTTTGCCGAGGGTAGCCTGAATCAACCAGTTTTTACAAAGTGTTTGAAGGCCTTTTAATTGATAGCGGAAGTTGGACGTCTCCGAGCTGCATTATTTGTCTGTAGCCTTTATATGACCGTAGTCTTTAGTATGGCCATAGCCTTTGTTAGATCTAATTTTAATGATGAAAATAATATATCTGCGCAGGAAATCAATCAGAAGAGATCAAGGAATCAAGGAGCTACTACGAGATTGTTGAAGCCTAATCAGGAAATCAATCAGCAAAGATTGTGGATAGCTGCGATGGAAAGAATCTTTGTAAGCCTAAACTTAAGGCAATAATCAAGGCCAGCATATTCAATCGGGATTCCATAAGAAGATTAGTTGATCTGCCAATTGTGGAAAGACCAACAATCAATGACCAAATCCTCATCATCAACAACTGGAGAAGGAAAGCGATCAAGAGCTGCCAATGATGGAAGGACCAATAATTAAAAAGTAAAAACTCATCATCAATGACCGTAAAAGGAAGATGATCAATCTCCTCTCATTAAGAAAGAGCAACGGCTAGCAATCTTATTCTTGGAAAGAATCAATCTCTTTCCAAGGATCAAATCTCTTGGGTTGTCAAATCTCAAGGACTTCACCAAAGTATTTATACTCAGCTTTCAGCCTTAGAAAAATATACTTTGATCAAACCAAAATTCTCTCTTTATTCTACTGCAAAAAACATTGGAGTTCTTTGAGACCTGATGTGTAACAAGTCAGAGAAAAAGGAGAGTATTACAATGGTGAGGCATTGTATCAAAAGAGACGAGTGTCATAGGAACTGAGTTATCACGTCATTTCCATTGTACTCGAAGAAATGCATTTACTAAAGAGAACTCCCTTGCAACTTAAGGGGACTGGACTAGGATTCACATTGAATCCGAACCAGTATAAAATTCCGGTGTCATTAATTCCTGCTCTTACTTTCTGTGTTTTATATTCTGCTACTATAACTGTTAGGTTATTGCATCTAGTGGACTAATTGGTAAATCAGTCAACTAATAGAGTTTAAATTTAAAAATATACAAGTCACCCCCCCCCCCTCTTGTACTTTCAATTGGTATTAGAGCAAGGCTCACATTCTATTTTTGCTTAACAGCTTGTGAGAAAAGATCATGGCAAATCAAGTCATCATAGGAGCTCTCTTCTAGGAAGGAACTTCACAAGTTAGACCACCATACTTCAATGGTCAACACTTCTCTCACTATAAAGTGCGTATGGAGATCTTTGCCAAGGCTTATGACGTTAAGGTTTGGAGAGTCATCAAAAAAGGAAACTATCCCTTACCTGCTACTACTCCACCACTTGCTGATCCTGAAGATATAGACTCATATACAAAAGAGCAAACGGAAGTAGTACAAGTTAACAATAAAGCAAGAAATCTGCTGCAAAATGCTATAAGTGGTGAAGAATATGAAAAAATCTCTAGCTGTGATACAGCCAAAGAAATGTGGGACAAGCTTGAGGTTACATACGAAGGAACCAGCAAAGTAAAGGAAACACATATCAATATGTTGGTTCATGACTACGAACTCTTCTCAATGAAAGAAGGAGAATCTATTGAAGAGATGTTTGCCAGGTTCAGCAAAATAATTAGCGATCTTAAGGCATTTGGCAAGCCATATACTAGCGGCGATCAAGTCAGAAAAATTCTCAGAAGCCTGCTAACCACTTGGCAGACCAAAGTAGTCACACTTGAATCTTAGGATCTAAACAAATTGTCATATGATGAACTGCGAGGAGAACTCATAGCTTTTGAAAGGACGCATCTTAAGAAGACTAGTCAAGAAGAGAAAAAGAAGATAATTGCATTCAAAGCTTCAACTGAAATAGCTAAAAATGAAATCGATGATGATCCTGAAGCCCTACAAGAAGAAATTGCTATGCTATCAAGAAACATGGATGGGTTAATGATTAGGTTCAGAAATACAAATAAAGGAAGAATTCCGCCCAGACGATCCAGGCAATACAATGAACAGGACAAGAATGATGGAAAATGCTATGAGTGCGGAAGATTTGGGCATATTCAAGCTGAATGCCCAGGACTAAAAAGAAAATTTTCTAGAGGCTTTAACAAGAATAAATCCTTCGGAAGCTGGAGTGATGAAGACAGTTCAGAGCACGAAGAGATAGCAAATCTTTGCTTCATGATGATTCTGGAAAATGAGATAAATAAATCTTCAGGATGCTGGACAGATGAGGACACTTCAGATGATGAAGGCAAGGATGACAATGAAAACTGTTTCATGGCACGAGGTGAAACAAGTGAGGTAAGATCTTATGATTGTGAAAGATGCAATGAATTGCAGGATATTCTTGATTTAACTCTAAAAGTATCTCAAAAAATGATGAATGAGCTTAAGAGACTAAATAAGGAGGTTAAAGACTGGAAATTCAAACATGAAGTATGTGAAATTGAAATAGAAGTACTTCAAGAAGAGTTTGAGGAATTGCAAATGCAACTTAATGGCATGCGCGAATCCACCAGTCACAGTTCTTTCAGGTCAAACCAGGCGACTTACAAGTCAACTGGAAAAGGACCAGCCAGAACAAAGTCCACCAGTACTAACACTAATGAAAGACCTAAAGGTAGGTCAGAAGTTACGTGTCACTACTGTAACCAAAGTGGGCAAAAAAATATTTGTTTTTGTCGCTTTCGTAAAGCCAACATGTCAGGATGGGTTTGGAAACCAAAAACAATTTTGAATCTAGCAATACTAACCCTCCAGGACCCAAGCAAGCTTGGGTACCTAAAAGAAAGTGATCATTATGTCTTGCAGGAACACCATAGAATAACCCGCAAAGGAAAATAGTTTCTAGATAGTGTGTGTTCCAGTCACATGACAGGTGACAAAAACCTGTTCAAAGAAGTTACGAAAATTGATAGAGGGAGTGTTAAGTTTGGGGATGACTTGAAAGGTAAAATAATTGGTACTGGAACAATTCTCTTCAATAACAATTGTGACATCACTGAAGTGTATCTCATCGATGGACTCAACTACAATCTCCTGAGCATAAGTCAACTGTGCGACTCAGGATATGAGGTAAACTTTAAGAAAACAGGTTGTGCTATTGAAGACGAATCAGGTAAAATAGTTCTCCCTGGCAAAAGGTATGGAAATGTTTATATCCTTGATGGTTTTGAAAAGATAGATGGTCATATTTGCTTATCATCCATGTCTGATGATCCATGGTTATGGCATAGGAAACTTAGTCATGCTAGCATGCATTTGATAGAAAAATTGTCCAAACATGAGTTAGTTGTTGGTTTACCCAAACTGAATTTTTCTGGAACTCATATCTGTGATGCATGCCAAATTAGTAAGCAGACCAGAAACTCCTTCAAAAATAAAGATATTGTATCTACTTCTACACCTTTGCAATTGCTCCATAAGGAATTATTTGGGCCTACTAGAACTGCCAATATAGGAGGAAAAAGATATGCCTTTGTTATTGTTGATGATTATTCACGTTTCACTGGGGTAATTTTCTTATCTCATAAGGATGAAGCTTTAAGAAATTTCGAGATTTTCTGCAAAAAGATTGAAAGAGAAAAGGGATATCTGATATCAATAATTCAGAGTGATCATGGAGGAGAATTTGAAAGCAGAGCATTTGAAGATTTCTGCAATGATCAGGGATACACCTATAATTTCTCGGCACCACGATCACCTCAGCAAAATGGGGTTGTAGAAAGAAAAAACAGAACCCTCCAAGATATGGCAAGAACTATGTTACTTGATTATTCACTGCCAAACCAGTTTTGGGCAGAAGGTGTAAGTACAACATGTCACATTCTCAACCGATATCTCATAAGGCCTATTCTGAAGAAGACTCCCTATGTATTATGGAAAGGTAAACGTCCAAACATCAGTTACTTTCATCCCTTCGGAAGTAAGTGTTTTATTCACAATAACGGTAAGGACAATCTTGGAAAATTCGATCCAAAAAGTGATGAATGTATTTTTCTGGGTTATTCATTAAATAGTACATCTTTTAGAGTCTATAATAAACGCATATTATGTGTAGAAGAATCTGTACATGTTATATTCGATGAAAATAATCCCTTGGTCGAGAAAGAAACTACTGCAGGTGAAGAAGATCAAGCTCAAGAAACTCAGGAGACTAGCAAATCTCAAGAGTCAACTGATATATCTGCTACGATAGAGTCAACTAATGAAATCAGCAGCAATGTACCAGATCATCCAACCGAGTCGACTACAAACATCGTACGTCCAAATGAATGGAGAAGCGAGCCTGAATATCCTCACAAATTCGTCATTGGGGATCCAAATGAAGGAATAAAAACCAGGGGAGCCCTCAAAAAGAAAGCAAATGTAGCTTTAATCTCTCAAGTTGAACCAAAGAAGATAGAGGAAGCTCTAAAAGATTCGAGTTGGGTTCAAGCAATGCAGGAAGAGCTAGATCAGTTTGGTAAAAATCAAGTGTGGAATTTGATACCCAAACCTGAAAATGTATCTATAATCGTAACAAGTGGGTCTTCAGAAATAAATTGAACGAGGATGGAAAGGTCGTAAGGAATAAAGCCAAACTAGTTGCTCAGGGATATTCACAACAGGAAGGAGTCGACTATGACGAAACCTTCGCTCCAGTAGCTCGTTTGGAGTCTATTCGAATTCTTCTAGCATATGCATCATTCAAAGGATTCAAACTATTTCAGATGGATGTTAAAAGCGCCTTTTTGAATGGATTTATTAAAGAAGAAGTATACGTGAAACAACCGCCTGGGTTTGTAGATACAAAGTTTCCCTACCATGTATACAAGCTTACTAAGGCATTATATGGACTAAAGCAAGCTCCACGTGCACGGTACGATAGACATAGCTCTTTTCTTGTTGATCATGGCTTCACAAGAGGTAAAGTAGACACTACCTTGTTTATTAAAAGATCAGCAGAAGGTAATCTCATTATCCAAATTTATGTTGATGATATTATATTTGGTAGTGCTAACCCTCTTATGTGCAAGGAATTTTCAAATATGATGCAAAGCGAATTTGAGATGAGCATGATGGGAGAGCTAACATTCTTCCTTGGACTCCAAATTCAACAATCTGAAGAAGGAACCTTTATATGTCAGACCAAATACACAAAGGAACTGATTCAAAAATTTGGCATGAGCAATGCAAAATCCATTGGCACACCAATGAGTCCTTCAACAAATCTAGACAAAGATGAACAGGGAATCACTGTTGATGAAACTAAATATCGTGGAATGATAGGATCATTATTGTATCTGACAGCAAGTCGACCGGACATTATGTTTAGTGTGTGTAAATGTGACAGGTTCCAGTCAGCTCCTAAGGAATCTCATCTGACTGCAGTGAAGAGAATCATTCGATATCTCATTGGGACTGTATCTCATGGACTATGGTATCCTCGCTCTAACTCTTTTAAACTAGAAGGATTTTCCGATGCTGACCTTGCAGGTGACAAGGAAGATAGAAAAAGCACTAGTGGTACATGTCAATTACTTGGAAAGGCGTTGATATCCTGGAACAGTAAAAAACAAGCATCAGTTGCATTATCTACCACTGAAGCTGAATACATTGCTATTGGACAATGCTGTGCACAATTACTGTGGATGTCTCACCAACTGGGTGACTATGAACTCTCTTTTAAACCTATACAAATTTTTTGTGATAATTCTAGTGCTATTTGTCTTTTAAAAAATCCTGTGCATCACTCTAGAGCAAAGCATATAGATATCAAGCATCACTTTATTAGAGATCATGTTCTTAAGGGAGACATAGAAATATCTTTTGTTGGAACTACTGATCAGTTAGCGGATATTTTTACTAAGCCTCTATTAGAGGATAGATTTTGTGCCTTAAGGAAATTACTTGGCATTACTTGCTTAACTAATAACCTATAGGGCCTATGTGTACTACAGTGTTTTCCTGCTAGGTGTAATGATTGTTACTTTACTCATGCTATTAATTACCGCCTCCTATTTTCTTTTCCTCTCTTTTCCTCTTCTTTCACATCAGTTCGTCGTTCAAAGTTGGAAAGCCAATCATCGTGTCCCTTCAACTGACACCTTTTCCTTTTCCGGACTCAACCGTCAGAAGGTTTTCTTCTTAAGGCGGAGAACCCCTTTCAATCACTCTCTTCCCTGTACTCTAGAAAACCCTTCTCCAAAGCTCCAACCAAACCACCTTTGTTCAATGGCCAAACAACCCAGAAATCCCTCCGCATCCACCAGAAAAAGCACCCGTTCCAAAATAAAAACCCCTCCTGTGCCTCCAGAAAAGGTAGACCTAGGGTCCGACCACTCTGAGGGTTTCGCCTCTTCACAGGGAGATTCGTCTGATCACTCTCAAACCATAGGAGAAAAAGCCCTCGGTAAACGCCCTATGGAAGACCCCCCTGTTTCTTCTACCCCAAAGAAATCAAAGTTTGATCTCTCTGACTCTTTAGAATCCGACCTAAATTTCTGGGATTCTCCAAATAAGGATTTCTTCATTGCTCTGAAAGACAAGCCCATTGCTCATGGAAGGGTAGTCGACCTCGACGACATGAAAGCGCTAAATTGTAAGATCAAAAACCTCTTTTTGCTTAAAGGTGGGATAAGTTTTCTCTATCCCTCCGCCTAAAGTCTATGAACCCCTGGTGAAGATGTTTTATGCCAATCTCCGCTCTAGTAAGCCTGACAGGTTGGAATCCTTAGTATTAGGTAAGCGCATTGTTCTTGATTGTGCCTTGTTTGATTCACTTTTTCAGTGTCAATGTTCTGGTTTCCCTATGCTGTTCAAAAATACCTGGCCCGATGATTTTGAAATTTCCTTTGACCAAGCTAAACAGTGTATTGCTGAGTGTCCTTATGCTTCCCTTCTAAACCAGTTAGGTCCCAGTGACGTTAGTTTTGAAACTCGTGTCCTGGCTCACAATGTGGCAACCACTCTGCTTCCCCGCATTGGTTCTTTTTCAACCTTCTCTCAAAGGGACATCTTCTTAGTGTATTGCCTTGTGACCAAACTCAAAGTCAAGCCGTCTTCCTGGGTTATCAATTTCATGATTGAAAGTGCTGAAGATCCCACCAGTCTACCCTATGGCATGACCATCACTCACATTCCGGAATCTCATCAAATTTCCCTGTCCAACTATCCCTTTATCACTATCTCAAAATCCTACAACTCTAGAGCTTTTGCTAGTATGGGGTATGTATGTGTGAAGGGCTCCTAGGTCAAGAAGCACGAGGGAGAAGTTAAGCCTGCTCCTATAGAACCCAACTCTAAATCTCCTGCCTCTCATCCCAGCCTGGTGATCCTGATCTTGATGAAAGCTTCGTGCCATCACCACTCAACTCTCTGAAATCAAAAATCTCCTCACAGCCACTCAGTCTACTGTTGGTGACATTCACGCCATCTCCAAGGAAACAGGGTCTGATGTGTCAAAGATAAGAGTTCCTATTCTTAGAGTTAGGGAGAATGCTGTCAAAGCTTTCAGGGAAATTCATGACAGGTTGGATGGAGTGAGCATCTTAGCAAATGCTAGCTTTAAAAAATTGAAGGAGGCCATCTGCAATACTCTTACTTATTTTTGCGTCGCTAATGTGGTTGATTAAGACAATTTTTTTGCTGTACTGTTGTTTTGGGGCTGTTTTCTCAGCCATTGGACAATTTTGTTTTCTTGTGCTTTAGGTGCTTGTGATTGAACTTTAATGCTACTGTTTAGTGCTATATATTCTGTTCAGTTCTTCGTCTGTTCCCTCTTTGCTGATGCCAAAAAGGGGGAGAAGAGTATATATTGTGTCTGTACAGGTATAGTTCACTATGGTACATGTAGCATCCTCCGTGGCAAGAGTCGACTTCAATCATGGACTAGTCAACTGCATGAACTGCAGGGGAGTGTCCTTCAATCATGGACTAGTCAACTACATGAACTGAGGGGGAGTGTCAGGATCCTCAATTGCATACATTGAGGGGGAGTAAAACACAGGGAAGTCAACTGGTGTTTATACAAATATATTATTTTGACATCATCAAAAAGGGGGAGATTGTTAGATCTAATTTTAATAATGCCGATAATATATTTGTGAAGAAAATCAATCAGAAGAGATCAAGGAATCAAGGAGCTACTACGAGATTGTTGGAGCCAATCTGAATGCTTAAGGAAAGATATCAATCAGCAAAGATTGTGGATAGCTGCGATGGAAAGAATCTTTGAAAGCCTAAAACTAAGGCGTCAATCAAGGCCAACATATT
>NW_017670673.1:281048-320561 GCF_001879085.1 Nicotiana attenuata
AAGTTCTCCTGTCGAGGCCCTTTTAGGCGCGAAATATCTTTCTCAAAGCTATAATCTCCGGGGGGGATGCCCCCCAGTATTCGAGGTTGATTGAAAAGAGGCCTTGAATTCTTGTTGACCGTTCTTCGGGTAGCATATAAGTGTTTCCTCGTTAAAAACCTTGCCGATAAAACCCATTTGGGAAAAAATCCGAACTAAGGGAAAAATATTGCAACGCATGCTTTACGACCTACGGCCTTTGCGCAGTAAGGGGTATTGTCGAGATCAAGAGCCTTTGAGAGCTTCCATTGTGCCGAGCCGTAAGACCCTTTATCAACGACTCCGAGGTCTTGCTATCCGCGACCATGGCTTATCCGAGAACCTTGGCCTGGTCAGGGATGATTTTGATGCCCCGATTTGATATCACGAGGGCCGAGAAACTCAGCCGCGCCAACTCCGAGGGAACGCTTCTTTGGTTCAGCTTCATGTCGTGTTAACTATTTCCTGCAAATGAATCAAAGTGGTCCTCTGCGCACAGGGACTTAACCAGTCATATCATCAATGTGAGCATTTAATTATTTTACATGTTTATCCTTCGAGCGGAATCCCTGTCATATCAAAGCAATGCGGTCTATGTTATCAACAAAAAATTGAATGAGTTTTTTCCTGAGAGCGGGGACTAATCCCGTTCCCAGGTGTACCTTTCTTTTCAGCTGTTGGCTTGGTAGCATCGGGCTTTTCGGGAACGACGAGGGTTCGAGGATCTTCGCCTTCAATTACCTGTTATTTCGCTTCCGTCGACGCTCGGAGTTGTGACTACTACTTAGCCACCTATTTACCTTTGGAGGTCGATATCTTCGAGGTCAAGGGTTCCGGTGTCGGTACCACTTCCTCGATTGCGAACATCTCTCTTGCAGCATGCTGTTCTCGTGGACTGTTTTCACTCCTTCCTCTGTTGGGAACTTTACCATCTGATGGAGAATCGAAGGCACTGCCCTCATATTGTGTATCCACTGCCTCCCGAGGAGTGCGTTGTATCTCATGTCACCTTCGATGACATGGAACCTGGTGTCTTGTATGGTCCCGGCTACGTTTACAGGCAAGATAATTTCTCCCCTTGTGGTTTCACTTGCCATGTTGAAGCCATTCAGCACCCAGGACGTAGGTACAACCTGATCTTGTAGGCCGAGTTGTTTCATGACCCTCGATCTGATTATGTTCGCCGAGCTACCTGGATCCACTAAAACACATTTAACCTAAATTTTATTCAAAAAGATAGAGATTACCATGGCGTCGTTGTGAGGCAAGGATACATCTTCTGCTTTTTTGTCGCAGAATGATAGAGCGTCCTCGGGACATAGCTCCGATTTTGTTGTTCCTTTGTGATAGATATTTTAGTACGTTTGAATGTAGGTTCCTGTGGGACGTCTGATCCACCGATGATCATGTGAATGACGTGCTGAGGTTCTTCGGGTTCATTCTTCCTATATGCCTTTCTTTCTTGGAAATGGTTTTTGGCCCGGTCACTGAGAAACTCACAAAGGTGCCCCTCGTTGAATAGTCGAGCTACCTCCTCTCTAAGTTGTCTGCAATCCTCGGTCTTATGCCCGTGAGTACCATGGTACTTACACATTACGTTGGGGTTTCTCTGGGAAGGATCTGTCTATATGGTCTTGGGCCATCTAGTATCTTTAATCTTGCCAATGGCTGAGACGATACTTGAGGCGTCGACACTGAAGTTGTATTCTTATAATTTGGGAGCCTCCACTGGTCCTGAGCGCCTGTCAGGCCCAATTTTGCTCATGAATCCCCGGGAGCTTTGGCCTCGATCTACTCTTCGATCATTCCGAGGTGCATTACGCCTTCTTCTGTCTTCGATGTACGGTTGATATCCTTCTTTGTTAGATCATGATCCCTGGTCTATGTCCCTCGGGGGCTTGGCTGCGAACCTGTTTGGTTGATATCGACCCTGATTTTTGAATGATAACGATTGTGCACATCCGACCATGTAACAGCTGGATACTCGATCAAGTTCTGCTTTAGCTGTCGAGATGCTACCGAGCTTCTTTCATTCAAACCTTGCATAAAGGCCTGGACTGCCCAATCATCGGAGACCGGGGGCAATTCCATCCTTTCCATCTGAAACCGGGACACGAACTTCCTTAGCATCTCGTCATCTCTTTGTTTTATTTTGAAGACGTCCAATTTTCTTGTGGCCACCTTTATGGACCAGGCGTGCGCTTTTACGAAGGCATCCGCCAACATTCCAAATGAGTTAATGTTTACTGGTTTGGCGGTGTTTGGAGTCCTGTTTTGACTCTGAAGCTGAGCGATGGAGACTTGCTGAGCTTGCAGCATCTCGAATATCACCTGGAGGCTGACACCTCCTTCTTCCAATCCCGTGTTTCCTGGCCTCCGGCTCGGGCTTCCCTGTGTGTGTTCCTTGCGGGGTATGTGTCTGCTTCCATGTTTAGAGTGTTGTGGGAGCTGATATCAACCGGTTCCACATTTGGCACTTCCTCAGGGTTTACGGGTGGTACACCGAGCACTATGCCGCTGTTTCTTCAAGTCCCTCACTGTCGTAAGCAGGCGCATTTTGTGTGCTAGACATTATTAAGCCTGAAATCAAAGAATCTTTGACAAGAAAAAGTGTGAAGAATAACGTGTGTTATCAGAAAACTAGCACTAAAATAATTACTATTGTCTTTAGCCCCACGGTAAGCGCCAAACTGTTTACCTCGAAAAATGTGAGTGACAATTAAAGATAATTTGTGGTTTTAAAGATACGTGATATATTCTAATACTAGTGATTATATGAGTAATGTTGAGCTTAAGTAAGAGGAAATAATGAACCAAATCAATGTTATCGGAACAGTAGGGGCCTCGAGCTCGACTGTCCAGGGACCTCGAGGTCAGCTAAGAACAATAAAGTATGAACCATAAAGTAAATGCAGTAAAGCTGAAGAATAATTGCTGAGCACGCTAAACAAGAGAAGAATAAGAATGTTCTATTGCAGTGAATGATTTGTTCTTTACAAAATGATTGGGGTCCCCTTTATATAGGAGGAGAAAACCCCAATATAGTACCTTGCTCATAAAGGTAAAGAACTCTATTGGTACAGGTGTATAACGGCCTAGTACGGACCTGTATAATTTCATACAACCCTTATCCTATAATTAATGCCCAAATCCACCTGTCATTGAGAAATTTTCACTCTTTCTTGATCGACCTCGAGACAATGCTGCCCCCGATGCAGTCCGTGCCAGGCGTTCGATCAGCTTCCTCGAGGTAGGTGTCCCTTAGCCGGATACGACACCCACTCCGAGTCTCCCGGATTCGGGCCTATAGCCTGATTTAAGACTTCAAAATCGTACTCCTCAATTTTGATCGTATACAGCCTCCCTAGAAATTGATTCTAAATAATTCCTTGATATTGGTCAGGAAAACAAAACTCCCCAACTACACCAAAAGCTACTGCCACATTTTTTAGCAAAATGAACAATGTTAGAAGAGATTTATTTGTTACTCTACTTCTCTAGAACGTGATACACCAATCAAGGCTTATAAATTTTTACGGTCTTTTCAACTTTAACTTAGAAATTATGTAATTATAATTCCTATGCTAGTAACTAACAAATAAAATGGCTTACTTCGGAACAAGAAAGACTTGACACTGAGAAGAAATATTCTCTGGCAGCTTGAATAACAAGGTTTTCAGCTTTATAGAAAGACATGTAGAGTTTGAGTTCTAATTTTCAAATTGCAGCCTGTATAATTTTATTAATATTAGTAAAGGTTTGATAAGTTCCTGAATTCACCTAACATCGAATCTTTGTATTTAATAATCAAAACTTCCTGTGCTAATCACGCCATTTTTATATGACAATCCATCTGTTGGTATGTTACTATCCTCAATTGATGTGATCGTCCTATTCTATATGTCCTTACTAAGAATAATTTCGCAATTTCTTATCTAATTATCATAAAATATTCCAACTCTTTCACTGAAATCAGATCTTGCAAAGAAGAATTTTTATTTTTATTTTTATTTTTAAATGTCAGAGTAGGTAAATTTCCTATATCTACAATTTTGAATGAACTTATTTCGACTATAAGAAAAAAAGTCTAACTCCATCTTTATTCCGAATATAAATACAATAAGATATGTTAATTAAAGAGGAATAAGCAGAACATATCTTTTTCAACTTACTCAGCATGTGCATAGTGAACCCAAGATCATAAAGAAGGAGAATTAGATGAACTAATGTATTATTTTTAGTGAAGATAAAGGAGATTTGACTTGAGAAAAGATCAAATGGGGTTAAAAAGAAAAAAGAAAGGAAGGGGGGGGGGAGGGGGTTGGGTAAAATAAAGGGGTGAGGGAAGGGGGCGGATATAGGGAATGAGTTTAACAAAAATGAGGGTTGGGGAAGAAGAGGGAAGAAATCACGTACCTTTTTCGGCGAGCAGCGGGCTGGAGGGGTCCGGGGCTTTCAATGGAGGAAGAAGAGAAGAAAGAAAGAAAAAAGAAGAAGAAAGAAATGGCGGCGGGGCTGGGTTTAAAAAGAATCTACGACTGATTCCGTCGCAAAACTAGCGACTGTTTCAGTAGCAACTTTAAAAAAATAATTTGACCAAAGTTCAAAATAATTTCCGACCGAAACGGATGCAAATGGTCAAATAAAATTTTTTGACTTTTAGTTTCCGACTGATTCCATTGCAATTTTTAATCCCGGATTTTTGCGTCAAACGTTGCGACCAATGTTGTCGGAAAAATAGTCGAAAGAATTAAAAATATATATAACAAATATTATTTTTGAAAATGCCGACCGAATCAGTCGCAAATTGATTTTTTCGGTCGCAAATTTTCAGTCGCAAATCAGCTATTTGGAAACTTAGGAGTTCAATAATAAAACAATGTGCTCAATTTTTTTATTTTATGAATAATCTTTATTTTTGATAAAATAGTTTAAATTTTGTTCTTAGTTTCTTCTACTCCAGAAATTATTGCTAGAAAGTTCATAATTAATAAGGAAGACGATGAATTCCTTCGAACAAAAATCTAGGGTCCTTGTTGGAACAACATCATATACAAATATGTTAAATGGTTTTCGTAAAGAAAAAAAAATATTTGACACCACATAAAGTGAGGAGATCTCATATCACCATTATGTAGTAAAAAATGCTATAGTTTTTGAATATTATTTTTGTCAATCTTGTAATATTATTTGGGTACCCCTTCAATTTTGCTTTTAAAATGAAATATCTCTCCTAATTTTGAAGAATAGATGCCCTTCCCTTTATCTCATTGAAAAAATTTAGTACCTATTTTACCCTCTAAATTAACCCCTTTAATTTCTCTTTTTACTTTTTAATATTAATGAACTTACGTATAGAACAAAAATTTATAAAGTAAAAAAGGAGAAAAATAGTTGGAGGACTATTAGTGTTCCAGGTTAAAATAAGGATTGTTTTAATTCAGAGTCCAAACTTAAGGGACTATTTGACTCTTTTTATTTAGCTTTTAAAGTGGCCCTAATAATTGTTACTACTTTGTAAGATAAATACATAGCATAAACTTAAGTGACTTTATTGGAACCAAATAGATACATGACTTTATTAAGTAATTTTATTAAATTGAGTGACTATCTCAAAAATGGAGTCCGGAACCTAAATGTGGTTCTTGTTTACTCAAAATATATTTTAAGTGTAAAAAAAAAGTTACATATCTATGTAAAATGCGGTTCATAACCGCGTTTTACATACAACGCGGTAACAAACCGCGATTTATATAAACCTGAAAAAATAATTATATAAAACGCGGTCCCATTACAGCGCTTTACATAAAGCGCGGTAATGAACCGCGTTTTATATAAATAAATATCAGAAACCCTTCCCTTTCCCCCACGTTCTGCCCAGTCTTCTTCTTCTTCTTATTTTTAAAAAACGGTCNAAGATACAAAGCTCGTGTGGACTCCACCCGCCCCGTAAAAAGTAGATATTGTTGGTCCCACATCCTAGCCATGCCTTCTATTATTGTGGGTTGCTTGTTTCGGAGTCAAATTTTCAAATCTTTAGCTTTCTGAAAAACATAAATCGAGGCATTCCGATTTAGTTTATGTCCAAACTCGTATAAATAATGCATATTAGTTGTTTTGAATGTGCTGTATGCTGTTTTGTGTTTTTTTTTTGCGATTCAATTGGTATATTATTTTTATCCGGACTAAGATATTAATGTTGTAAAAAATTCTAGTATAATTGTGAAATGTTATTATTTGTTAATAAAAATGTTAATAAATAACTATTACTGTTTCATATGTATTTTTGTGATTACAATGTATTTGTTGTATTTTATGTGGTTTAAATTATTTTTTTGCGTAAAGACTAGTAATATAGTGCCTTTTAGGGTAGTAAAATGTAATGCCTTTTAGTGTAGTAAAATGTAGTGCCTTTTAGAGTAGTATAATGTAGTGCCTTTTAGCGTAGTAAAATATAGTGTCTTTTAGCGTAGTTTCCCTGTAGTTTAAGTATCTCTTATACTCAAAAACACGCCAAATAACTGATAGATCAAACATAAACTTTGTCCAATTATAGTCAACATATATTTGGTGCTACTGGGCCGCAAATATCGAGCCTGGAACCCATATATGAATCTTTAATAATTAAATACTATATAATTATAAAAATTAATTATTTAATTTACGAACAAACATATGAAATAGTAAAACTAACACATAAAATTATAAAACTAACACATAAAAAAATTCAGGATAAATTGGTGCTACTGGGCTCCGAATATGGAGCCTGGAACCCATTTGTAAATATTTCAGTATAAAAATTAAATACTTAATTTACAAACTAACATGTAAAATAATAAAACTAACACATAGATAAAATTGGTGCTACTGGGCTCCCAATATGGAGCCTGGAACCCATATGTGAATATTTAATTATAAAAATTAAATATTTAATTTACAAACTAACATGTAAATAATAAAACTAACACATAGAATAAATTGGTGCTACTGGGCTCCAAATACGGAGCCTGTAACCCGTATGTGAATATTTAATTATAAAAATTAAATATTTAATTTACAAACTAACATGTAAATAATAAAACTAACACATAGAATAAATTGGTGCTACTGGGCTCCAAATATGGAGCCTGGAGCCCATATGTTAATATTTAATTATAAACAAACATGTAATTAATGTTGTTTAATTTACAGTAGACGACATGGATTTGCCGCCTATTCGTCCCGGACCCTACAGCGATGCGCTACTCTCGTTACAGGGTGATCATAGGTTAGCCCACATATGGGAGGGTGAGTTACTGACCGATACTCTCCGTGCTAGGAAAGTGGACGGCATGTGTGACTTTCTGCATGACAGAGTTCTCCATGACCGTGTAGTCGCGTGCCTGCGGGACACGGGTTTCTACAAGATGATTGAGATCGGGTGGCTGCAGCCCGATTGGTCTTTGATCACGGCCCTTATAGAGCGATGGCGACCGGAGACGCACACATTCCACCTGCCCATATGCGAGGCCACCATCACACTGCAGGACGTAGCCCGTAGATGGACTGCCCGTTTCTCTGCCGGAGGGCATGAAAGAGATGACACGTGTGCAGTACCTGGACTTGCTGCAGCGGCTCACCGATTTCCAGCCAGAGGATGAGATTGTACTGCATGGGACCAGTCGTTTTCCGTTGATGACTATTCGACTGTGGTTGGAGGCATTGCATCCTCAGATCGATGGTGCTACACTGGATGATCATGTTGACCTGTATACGGGGTTGCTGCTACTCCTGTTGTTTGGAGGGGTCTTGTTCCCGAACACTTCGGGGAACCTAGTCAGCTTGAGATTTCTTCATCATCTTGAGCGGCTAGATGATTTACCCTAGTACAGCTGGGGCTCTGCTGTTCTCGCCTACTTGTACAGATGCATGTGTCGGGCGAGCATGGGCACCCAGCGTGAGGTTGCTGGATTCTTGTCGCTGCTACAGGTGACAACATATTCGAATACTCTATTCATTTTAACATACCTAGTAAAAATATATCTTAACTTTTATGTCAACTTTTTATGTTAGGTTTGGGCCTGGGAGCGGTTCCTGCAGTTGCAGCTACCTCTACCACCATTAGATCCGGAGTTGCTCCCTCTAGCTAGGAGGTGGGTATGCCGGCGGGGATATAAGCGCGAGTACGAGGCTCGGCATAATCTGTCCTTGTGCAGGGATATATTAGATTTGTTGGATGGCGCGCAGGTAAATGTATATCTAAGTTTACTTGTCATTTCTTCAAACAGAAGTTGCGTATACTGACGTTTTGTGTTCTTCCTTAGTTCATCTGGACGCCATACAGCGACGCGCTGATAGTTGGCTTGCCCGATTGTTGCTCGGCTGGCCGTGATATCTGGGCCTCTTCCGTCCCGTTGTCCTACCTTGATATTGTGGAGCATCATGCCACCGAGCGGGTACTTCGCCAGTTTGGCAGGCTGCAGCTCGTACCGACAGCGCCCACCTGGGAGGACACACATTACCAGCGGGATGATCCTCACAGGGTGGACGACGCATATTTGGCATGGCTATAGGATCAGATATTTACTTGGGACCAGAGATTAGAGTTGATTCCGCCCCCCTCCACCGACTCTGGAGGATGCTGAGCATGAGTATCTGCCCTGGTACCGCGGCGTTACCCGACTTTTCGACGGGAACCCCAATCATCGAGCTGGCAGTCGATACGTTCCATACGCCGGGAGGCACGAGGCACTGTTATGTTATTTGGTATTCTTACTTATAACTGTGATATAGCGTTCTGTAATTTATATTTTTACATGTTGTGCAGGCTATTGGTCTACATTAGTCCACCAGTCGGAACTGCAGATGCAGCAGCATGCAGGCGATCCTGCGGTCGCTTTGCAGGAGCATAGTCGGCAGTTTACGGAGCTGGCTGCCCGGACACTGCATCGAGCCAGAGAGGAAGAGCGCTTAGAGCACGTCCCTTCTTATATGGCGCCAGAGAACTACCATAGGGGTAGGCCCGTAGCACGATCGAGGGGACGAGGCAGGGGTGCCCCACAAGGCAGGGCTGTCCCACGAGGCAGGGGTGCCCCATGGGGTCGTGGGGGCCGGCGAGGAGGAGGTCCTCAGCAAGGGGGTGTTGAGGCACCTGATGAGGATGTTGGAGCTGATCTGCCGGGTTACATCCCTCAGCCAGACGAGCCTCCCAGCAGCATGTCGTCGTACAGCCTTCAGCTGGCGCTGCTAGCATCGCAGGTGACCCCGTCAGATCCATTGTTGATCATGGGCACGAGCTTCACCGAAGATGTGGAGCAGTTCTTTTCAGGCCCATCAACCGCAGCTGAGGATCGGCTGACCCGAGATGTGGATGGTGGGCGCCGGCTGAGTTTTGGCTCATCGTGGACGGGTGCTGTGGATCTATCACATGCGCAGATATGTTTGTATTACTATTAAATTTTAATTTGTTGTTATCTCATTGATTCGCCATAAATAACTTGATAATTTTTTTACTAAGGCTTCATCCCATCCCGTCACGAAGGCCACTTTGTGCGATGCTGAGCAGGACACCACGGATGCTTATATTCAGGAGCGCGACGAGACCATGTTAAGAAAATGTTTTTGACTTAACAAGTACATTACTAATATATATTTTCATATACTGAGCTTACTTATTGTTTTGTAGGTTGCTGATGGACCGACGGCCCCTTCTACCGATCCTGCCAGCCCTACTGATGATCATGCTGCAGCGCATCCTCATATAAAGAGGCGACATGATGAGGATGATCCTGATAGTGTACCCGGGCGGGAGGGGATGCGCCTCAGGCCAGCGGCTGCATTGAAGCACACAGGCTGTGGGACACATTGATTTTCTTTTTTTGTATTTTATGTAAATACTTGTCACGATCCGGATTTCCCACCCTCGGGAGTCGTGATAGCGCCTACTAGTGAAAGCTAGGTAAACCAACCAAATGTATTATTTACCTTTTTCCCATTTTAATTCTTTAACAATTAAGAACCAACATCATATAAACAGCGGAATTTAATAAGCGGAAGACTGAAATGTAATATTTTAACAATGATGCCAATACCGATCCATAACATAAACTACCCAGAACTGAAGTCACAATTTCACTAGACTATCTAGGAATACTACAAATAAAGGTCTGAAAATTTAATACAATGCTGTCTGTGGAATACATGAAAGAAACAGAATGAAAAGATAAAAGGAGATGCCAAGGTCCGCGGACGCCTGCAGGACTACCTCGGGTCACCTGATGAACTGGAAGCAGCAACCTCACTGCGGTCCGAAAGCTATAGTACCAGGATCTGCACAAAAGAGTACAGAGTGTACTATTAGCACAACCGACCCCATGTGCTGGTAAGTGCCTAGCCTAACCCCGGCGAAGTAGTGACAAGGCTAGGACCAGACTACCAAATAAACCTGTGCAGTTAAATCATATACAGCGGAAAATAAAGACAAATATTTACAGTTAAAGATGGGACGGGAAAAGCATGCTGCGGGGAGTATCAGATAACAACAGAATACCATAGAGGAATGTAAAGAAACCAAAATCCAATTGCTAGCAAGAATAAGAGAAACAAACACAGTATTCACTTTCATCTCTTTCTTGTTGCAGGCGTGCAACCCGATCCCATTTCAAATATTACCATGGCGGCGTGCCACCCGATCGCATTTCATATATCTTGTTGCACGCGTGCAACCCGATCCCATTTCATATATCTTGTTGCAGGTGTGCAACCCGATCCTATTTCATATATCTTGTTGCAAGCGTGCAACCCGATCCCATTTCAAATATTACCGTGGTGGCGTTCCACCCGCTCCTATTTCATATATCTTGTTGCAGGCGTGCAACCCGATCCCATTTCAAATATTACCGTGGCGGCGTGCCACCCGCTCCCATTTCATATATCTTGTTGCAGGCATGCAACCCGATCCCATTTCAAATATTACCGTGGCGCCGTGCCACCCGCTCCCATTTCATATCAACATCAATCACAAAAGAATCCCGACAAGGGAATAATTTCAAAAGCAATAACATCCCGGCAAGGGAGATAACATTAAAAGCAACAACATCCCGGCAAGGGAGATAACATTAAAAGCAACAACGTCCCGGCAAGGGAGACAATATCATAAACCTCTTCTCTTTTCCACATGCACTTCACAACTCAATTCACAACTTGAGCCAATGCTCTATAACGTTCAATTCCCAATGATACTTCCACTAATCATCTTACAACTTGAGCCAACACTCTTCAAGGTTCAATTACCAATATTACTACCACAAGCCGCGTTCAACAATAGAAATCCTCACATAAGGCATGAACAATACAAAATGAAGTCACATTAATCACGGTATAAGACTCACGGGCATGCTTGACACCAACGTATAGATACTCGTCACCATGCCTATATGTCGTACTCAACAATTAACACATAGCAAATAGGACACAACTCCTAATCCCTCAAGCTAAGGTTAGACCAAACACTTACCTCGATGCCACGAACACAATTCAAGCCTCAACTACCGCTTTACCTCTTGTTTCCACCACCAACTCGCTTGTATCTAGCCACAATTTAATTAATACCATTAACAAATGTTAAATGAATAAATTCTAATGCATGAAAATGGGTTTTCAAATTTTTTCCCCAAAAAGTAAAAAAAATAGACCCCCAGGCCCGCTTGGTCCAAACCCAAAATTTGGACCAAAACCCGATTACCCATTCACCCCCGAGCCCGGATAAATAATTGGCTTTGGAATCCGACCTCAATTTGAGGTCTAAATCCCCAAATTTTAATATTCTTAGGTTTTACCCCAAAATTCCCAATTCTACCATGAAAACCCTAGATTCTAGGATGGAATCTTGTAAAAAGAAGTTAAGAAGTGAAAGAAATGAGTTAAAAATCACTTACTTGTGTTTTGGGGAAGGAAGAGTGTTTGAAAAATCGCCCCTCATGTTTTAGGTTTCTGAAAATGGAAAAATAACTGAAAGGTCCCGTTTATATACTCCTCTCAGAATATCACTGCGGACCGCAAAATATCGAGCGCGGCCGTGAAGGCTTGGTCTTGCTCACCACGGACCTCATAAATCCCACCGTGATCGCGGAAGCCCCACCACGGTCGCGAGAAATCACTGCGGACCGCAAAGCCGGGTTCAGAGACCTGCAATTTCTCTGAACCTGCAACAGTTATTTTCTAAGTCTAAATGCACTCCGTGGCCTATCCAAAACTCACCCGAGCCCCCGGGGCTCCAATCCAAACATGCACGCAAGTCCAAAAATATCATACGGACTTGCTTGTGTGTTCAAATCTTCAAAATAGCATCAATAACTATGAATTCAGCATCAAAATCAAAGAAAAATCTTATGAACTCTTAAGTTCAAATTTTTAACAACCGATGGTCCGGTTACAGGCTCAACTTAATCACATATAAGACATGCACCGGGCTCTGAAACAAAAATACGGGCCCGATACCATCAAATTCAATTACATTCGAATTTCCAAAAACTCTAAGAATTTCAGTTAAACAATTTTCTTCAAAAATTTATTTCTCGGGCTTGGGACCTCGGAATTCGATTCCAGGCATACGCCCAAGTCCGATATTTTCCGACGAACCCTCCGGGACCATCAAATCATGGGTCCGGGTCTGTTTACCCAAAATATTGACCGAAGTCAACCTAAATTCATTTTAAAAGCAAATCATCATTTTTCACAGATTTTTATATAATGGCTTTCCGGATACATGCCCGGACTGCGTACGCAAATTGAGGTGAGACAAAAAGGAGGTTTTAAGGCCTCGGAACACAGAATTTATTTTCAAAACAAGTGATGACCTTTTGGGTCATCACAATAATAAATTATGTAAATAATAACAACAATTTTTTATGCTTACATAATATGCGCATTATGTTTTTATTACCTGGTTTCTTCTTTATTTAAACACTACAACACAAACACAAACATAGAACCTTAACATAACTTAAATTCAGTACAACTAATGAAAACACATGACACGGGAAACACAAGGATATACTACTACGCTCAACACATACATGTTATTGTTTAGTCACCACCACCTAGTATTCTCTGCTCCAACCACTTAAATTTTTCTTCCAGCTTATTTTTTTCTTCTTCCACCTCTTTGAGTTTCTCCTTCAACTCTGCAACTTCTCGTTTGTATTCTCGTTCATATTCCCACTGTTTTCTGGTCAAATGATGAAGATACTGCAACTTTTCTTTGTAGTATTCCTACTGACAGGGTTCATCAATCCATACCTCAAAATTGCAAACAGGTTCGTCGGGAACCCTATAAAACTTGTTCATACACATCCAATTGCGGCGTCCAACTTCACCATCATCCCAACAGTCTTTCATCATGCATGTTTTGCCGCACTCGCACCTTGGTACATAAAGGGGTTCAGACATTTGTTAAAGCGTAAAAAAATAAACCTTGCTTTTAAGGAAATATTTTCTATTGGTTACTGTTAAGCACAGAAAATAACTAGAATGCGGGCGTTATTTATAGGCAAGGCAATACAGAAAACGTAGTATTTAACCGCGCTATACATATTGACACAAAACGTAGTATTTAACCGCGATATATATAGCGTGTTAATTATTTTTGTCTGAAAATAAACAGCTTTTTTCGCAGTCAGTCAGCTTTTGAGACCGACAAGACAACACACAAAATGTAGTATTTAACCGCGCTATACATATTGACTTTTTCTAAAACGAAACAGCTTTTTCGCAGTCGGTCAGCTTTTCAGACCGACAAGACAACACACAAAACATAGTATTCAACCGCGCTATACATATTGACAGAAAACGTTGTATTTAATCGCGATATGCATATTGACTTTTTCTGAAACGAAACAGCTTTTTCGCAGTTGGTCAGCTTTTCAGACTGACAAGACAGCACACAAAACGTAGTATTCAACCGCGCTATACATATTGACACAAAATGTAGTATTTAGCCGCGATATGCATATTGACTTTTTCTGAAACGAAATAGCTTTTTCGCAGTCGGTCAACTTTTCAGACCGACAAGACAACGCACAAAATGTAGTATTTAACCGCGCTATATATATTCACACAAAACGTAGTATTTAACCGTTATATACTATGCGTGTCCCTATATATATATCACATACTCAAAACATAAAACACACTCACATACTCACACTAAAATCATAAAACACACTCACATACTCAAACCCTAAACTATGGATGACTCTTCCTCTACCAAACGAGCCATATCTTACTCTTCTACTAGCAGTGATGCTTACTCTTCTACTAGCAGTGATAATGAAGAAGAGAATCCTCCAACATTTGAAGTGGTTATGACTGATTCATGCGTCGACAACCACGATCTGGTAAATCATTATGTGCATTTATTTCTTTAACATAAAATACTTTTGTTTCTTATACCTTAACTCCAGAAAATATATATACATCAGTATTGTATATCTTTATTCAGTTTCATATCTTATGAAACTTAATAGTAATGCTTTTTTTAAAAGTACATTCCAAGAAAAATCTGCAAGCATCTTCCTCCAACATTAGAACACGCGTTTCTTCACCATCGTGGCAAAGAGTGGTATGTAAATATGAGCGTTGGTGATCAAAAAAGGTTCAAGGTAGGCTGGAGACTTTTTGTGTTGGAGAATTTTATCAGTCGAGGTTTCGTCGTCAAATTTACATTGGTTGATGCTTCACTACTACGTGCTATCTTCAATGTGGACGTGAAGGGAGACGGATATCCTGTTTGTACTAATCCATTTTTTACTTTCTACTAGGATGTGTTTGTGTTGATTTATCCTTTTATTATATTTTATTTTCATGTATGTTGCTTTAATTATGGTTTTTGTGTTTTTTTCTCTTGAAGTATTATGTTATGAAATTTCAATCTTCATATTGGTCTTCTTTACTAACACCAATAAGTTGAATGTTGGAACTATCATATCATCATCCCAATTCAAAAGGTCATGTTCCAACCGCGCTATATATATTCACGCAAAACGTAGTATTTAACCGCGCTATATATGGCGTGTTAAAGATTCTTTATGAAACGAAACAACTTTTACGCCGTCGGGCAGCTTTTCAGAACGACAAGACAACACACAAAATGCAGTATTTAACCGTGCCACTTATTTATCAAACATCTTCTTCCTCTGACAGTGTAGTTTTCTAATAATTTTAGAGTGAAACTCGAAAGTGAACGTTAATATTTCTCCATTTTTTGATCCATACTATTTTTGATTACATGAACGGGAAGGAGAAATTCATTAATTTACTCAACTGAAAAAAGTTAAATATCAATAAGATGTAACAAGGCTGTGGAACATAATTTTATTTGATAGATATTGCAATATAAACAAGTACAGACACTTATTACAAAAAATATTACGAAAACAAAACACTAGGTGTATCCTTGATAGTTGGGTATATTAGACGAACTTGCACCAGGAGCTGGATTACCACCACCACCCAGACCAGCTGAAGGACATTTACGACGGTCGTGTCCTGTTTGCGAGCATATGCCACATTTACGCGCATAAACAGTATCACCAACATCCATTTGGTTCCGTATATGCGTTCTCTTTTGCACTTGTAGCTTGCGCAAATAGTCCTTGTTACACAGCATTTTAAATGGTTCCGGCGGCCAATAATGCTCAGCACCCACTGGCTGCAACTGCCCACTATATGTGTTTACGTATGCAGCAACACTGTATTGCCTATCAACATAGTTGGTTGCCTCTAAACCTGTTTGTTGAAAGCACTTCATGGCATGTGAGCACGGCATGTGGTAGATGGTCCATTTCCCACATGAACACAACCTGCTGGCTTCATTTACAGTGTGTAGATTATTCCCCCGGTATCCGCGGATAGCGATGCGAACTTCAAAAACACCCCGGTCGTGATCATACTGTAAATATGAATGCCAATGTGCTCGCCTCCTATATTTCTCAAATCTTCTCATTGATATTGGCATAAATTCAACACCCCTGTCCATCAATTCCAATGCAGCTCTATGCCTTTCAACATACCTATCCGCCATCTGTTTGAATGTCATCCAGACCATGGCAGTGACAGGCAATCCACGTGCAGACTTCAATAACCCGTTGAATGACTCCGACACATTTGTAGTCAGGGCTCCCCATCGTCTTCCACCATCAGCATGCAATGTCCACTTGTGAAGCTCATGTCCCATCAACCAATTATAGGCACTTTCGTTTAACTGCTGGATCGATTCCACGCGCCTCCTGAATTTGCACTGCTGGTGCTCAGTTGCAGCCATCCATATTACATCATACAAGTCCTTGTCGGGATATTTCTTCTGGAAATTGGACTTCAGGTGCCTTACACAGTAACGGTGGTATGCATAGGGTTCCTTCCATTCAGGCAAATGCCGTACAGAACTTAAAATACCACCATCCCGATCAGATATTAGACAAATACCTGAACGTTGTTTGACAACGTACTGCTTCAAGTGGTTCAAAAATAGCGTCCATGTCTCTTCGCTTTCATTGGCACATATGGCAAAATCTAGTGGAAATATTTGTCCATTGGCATCTACTCCAACAGCGATCAACAGCTTAATATCATACTTTCCATAGACATGAGTGCCGTCTATGGAAATTACCGAACCGCAATGCACAAAACCATCAATTGCTGGTATAAATACCCAGAACACGTATCTGAATATATATTCCGGTATTCCTGGACTCCGCTCATGCTCCCATTCAACAACAGTGCCGGGGTTAAAGTGTTTCAGTGCAGCCATGTACCTGGGTAGAGATAAAAATGACTTATCGCAGTCACCATAAATAATTTGAAATGCACGTTTGCGCCCAAGATATGCCTTTCTTTTGGTTATAGTACATCCATATTCCTGGTGGACGGATGTAATACACTCTTTGATCTTGTACCTAATGGACACTTCCAAGTGTGGAATCAAGACAAGAGAAATCAAGTCAACATCCAAGTTGAAGTGATTCTCATTGAATGTGTCCATTTCACAAACGTGGGTGCTAATATATTTACCCACTTTCCACAACCCTATTTCTTTCTTGCTCGCACACAGCATCCAATTACAATCCATAAAGTATCTACGGCATATGACCTTATATACCTTCGGAGTTGACTCTCATACCATCATCTCATGACACTCTCTAACAAGTACATTTTACAAGCCCTGGATAGGTGAGCTTTATCGAGAAAATACATGCCCTTTGCCAGCACCGTTGTTCTAGACTCATCCCACATTGCTGACCGAATTTTATCAAGATCCCTTGTGAGGGCATCCACATTCGGCATATTGGCAAATTATCAAGGTAGGGAATATGCCACTCATGAAACGGCACGTGGGACTCGTACACTCTTGGTCTAACGGGAGGTGGAGAAGCATGCTCCCTCGTCAGCTCAGGTTCGACATTCACTTCATCCTCATCATCACCCTCATCAGGGAAGGGTGTGTCATCTCCAGACTAATCGACATTGTTGTCATAATCACTATTATCTTCCTGACTCTGCGCATCTTCCAAATCATGAGTAAATACGTCGTCTACGGGAAGCTGAGTGAGGTCAGGACCATCAAGTTGCTCGTTTTCACTGCACAAAAAGAACAAAATGATAAGCTACTTAAATTGATAAATATTTTACATATAGCTATATCACTTCACTTACAAAGTACTGTGTTGACATTCCATGATGGACATTTTTCTGTTGGTGATGACTCCCGGATAGACCATCGTGATCCAACACGCCAAAATTACGCATATTTCAACTGGGCGTGGGGTCATAACTTGTAAAATTCATATCCAGTCGGTACCCCCTGTGGAATATATGAGTGTTAATACAAATTCAATTCAACAAAAAACAAACATCGTAACAAAAAGGAAAATTGAAGTTTATCAGTCGTCTTGTGGATTATGTAAAGTAGGAGAGAAATTATTTCCTCTCTCCTCGTTCGCCCGCGGAGATAAGTTTAGATCTGGCCAAACTCTTTCAGCCGGAACCTGTTGGGCTAAAACTGCTCCAGAATAACCACCCGATGATTTAGGGTTATCCCTGCTTTGCGGAATCTCATTATTGCAAACGTCTTCAGCCTTGACGTACATTTCCAACAATTTTATCACAATAAATTCCTTGTATTCATCCGGAATCCCCAAAAAATCTCTTAGAGTTTCATCGTCTTCGATGTTAAACTCAGAATAACAAGCAAACCCCTGCGGAGTCACAGAATACGGATATCTTCCGGTTATTTTAAGATTCACCGAACGTTTGCTCAATCTCATTTTATTGCATAACAACGATACCAGTCTATCGTACTGCATTGTAAGTGGCAACTTAACATGACTCTGTGGAGATAAACTATACCTCACTGAGTTATTCGCCATAACAACCTCACCCCTAAATATAATGAAACCCTTACTTTTTGCTCTTCAGACATTATGAATAAAGCTTGAGAATTTAACAAGAAGAAAAATTTATCACGAAGTTGGAGTATTTCTGAATGATAATTCTCAAAACCCTTAACGCCTTTATATAAGGCAATGCCCAATCCGGGGGGTCAAATTTTTGGAAGTAAAACGCAGTTTAAAAAGGCGTTTTACATATTTGAATTATTGTTATGTCAGTTAAGAGCAAAAGAATTATTGGTGGGCCCATTTAACATGTAAAACGCGGTTCATTACCGCGCTTTATGTAAAACGCTGTGATGGACCGCGTTTTATATAATTGTCTTTTCAGGTTTATATAAATCGCGGTTTGTTACCGCATTCTATGTAAAACGCGATTATGAATCGCGTTTTACCTTAACAGTCCAAACGGCCGTTAAGATAAAACGAAGTTCATAACCGCATTTTACATAGATATATAACTTTATTTTTACACTTAAAAACGTATTTTGAATCAAAAAGAACCACATTTAGGTTCCGGACTCCTCAAAAATGGATTGTGAAAGAGAACTTTCGATTCTTCATTTCAACGAGTAACATCGTTGTCAACCCCTGCCCAAATTTTATGACAGAAAAGGAATCTATCACTATGTTTCGAGCAAAAATAAATCAATATCGGCATTTTGGCGTCACTCATTGCATAGGACCCATAACTTTGCTTATGTCGCTGCATATGTCGGCAATAAAAAGTTGGTGTCGACAATAGAAAGAAGCTACTTTTAAACTGAATGTAGTTAAAAATCCAATCCGATTTCTAAAATGAAAGAGATCACATTTGAGAAGATCCCACTTTCCTGTATTCTTCTTCCCACAAATAGAACATTCAAGATGCATGGGCCCTGCCTAACAACTGACGAATTCCGATTCTTCACTTCTACGAGCACGGGTGGCAAAATGGTTCAAAAAAAATAGTTAATTATCATATTATCCACTAAAAATTGGGTTGAATAATGAACTTCTTAAAAATGGGTCAAATATGGATAGGAACCATATTATCCATTTAGAAAACGGATAATCAATGAGTAACCAATGGATAACCAATGAGTCTAATAGCCCGTTTGGCCAAGCTGCAAAAATTAGCTTATTTTTAGAAGTGCTTTTTTTCAAAAGTACTTTTGGTGAGAAGCAGTTTGTGTTTGGCTAATTAGTTTAAAAAGCATTTCTGAGCAGCAATTAGTGTTTGACCAAGCTTTAAAAAACTGCTTCTAAGTGTATTTTTCTCAAAAGTGCTTTTCAAAAAAGTGCTTTTGGAGAGAAGCTACTTTTTTCTGCTTCTCCAAAACTGCTTCTGCTTCTCCTCAAAAGCACTTTTTTTCCTTCCAAAAGCTTGGCCAAACACCTCAATTTTTGCCAAAAGTGCTTTTGGCAAAAAAAAAACGCAACTTTTGGCCAAAAAGAAGCTTGGCCAAACAGGCTATAACTTTTACATTTGTAAAGCTTCAAATTTGGAGTTCCTCAAGTTAGAGAGACTAAGAATTCTCCCAAAAGTGATCATATACAAGAAGTCATGGATAATATGGATAACGCATATTATCCGCCGGTTAACCCGTTTTTATTCGTATTAAATATGGGTCGGGTCGGATAATTGATCCGTTTTTTCATTACCCGTTTTCAACCCGAACCATATCCGATCCGACCTGCCCGTTTGCCACTCCTATCTACGAGTAAGTAGGGGCGGAGCCAAATTTTTTATTAAGGGATATGAAAAAGATATAAAAATAATTGTACCAGAAAATCAAGCAGAGTCAATATAGTATATATACATATAATAAAAGATTTACCTCCCTACACAGTGTATTTTTCCCGCAAAGGGATGTGACACCCCTATTTTACCTATATAAAAGAAAAGGAAATCGATCGCTAGGTTTCAAGCAATAAAACCTTGGTATCAGCCACTGGCGGAGATAGAATCTCCGCTAAGGAGGTTCAAAAAGAAAAAAGTAAAAATAGATTATAGCTAGTGGGAATTGAATTTATGACCTTACAAATGTTTTAAACCCCAAGCTACACTTTTGAGCTATGACAAGGGGATTCACAACTTAAAATATATAAAGATAAAAAATAGATTTTACCTTGTATTTATAGTGTAATTTTTCGATGAAGGGGGTTCGAATTCCGCCGCCGGCATCAGCAATATATTGCACATGTTGGAAAAAAGAAGTTGGTATCAATAATAGGAAGAAGCCAAGACACTTTCTTAGGAATGTAGGTCCAACTTGGACATTTCTAACTCTATCAACAAACTATAAGAACCACCTTTTCACCACAAGATTTTCACATCCTCTCAAATCTTAATTTGCCATTCCATCAATTGAGAAATTGCAAGAAAAAAAATGAGTACTACTCACAAAGCTCACTGTTTAATTTTGCCATATCCAGTGCAAGGTCATATCAACCCAATGTTACAATTTTCCAAACGTTTACAATCCAAAGGTGTTAACATCACAATAGCACCTACAAAATCCTTCTTAAAAACCATGCAAGAATTGCCAACTTCAGTGTCAATCGAGGCCATATCCGATGGCTACGACGATGGTGGCATCGACCAAGAAGAATCTTTCTTGGCCTACATAACACGATTCAAAGAAGTTGGTTCCGATACTCTGACTCAGCTTATTAAGAAATTAGAAAATTGTGAGTGCCCTGTGAATTGCATAGTTTATGATCCATTCCTTCCTTGGGCTGTTGAAATAGCAAAGGATTTTGGATTAGTTAGTGCTGCTTTTTTCACACGAAATTGTGTAGTAGACAACATCTACTACCATGTACATAAAGGGGTACTAAAACTTCCTCCTACTCAAGTTGATGGACAAATATTAATTCCTGGATTATTAAGTACAATTGAGAGTTCAGATGTACCTAGTTTTGAGTCTAGTCCTCAATCAGATAAATTAGTTGAAATGTTGGTGAACCAATTCTCAAATCTTGAGAAAGTGGATTGGGTTCTAATCAACAGCTTCTATGAGTTGGAGAAAAAGGTAACAGAAATATTCTTCTACTTTTTTTCTTTTGCTTTGTCTATTAAATCCATATATGTTATTCAAAGTTCTCATCCAGATTCCAAAATTAGTAGGAGTAATTGTTTCAATAAACTGGATTTATTTCGAAATATTTAACATTTTAAAAAACACAAAAACTATCATTTCTTACCTTGTTTTCAAGTTTACTACTTATATCGTTCTACTAAAGTATTAATTAAGTGAAATATTTACCGAGAAGTAAATGCTTGTTTAGACAAATACTCTTATGATTAAAGCTATTAAATATCTTTATTAAATTTATTAAAGCACATGTAATACCTCTAAGAAGATACAATATCAAGTGAATATATTAACATTTTGAAGTAAATGATACGAGTTTCACCAAAAATATAAATACTACATAATTAACTAGTAACGTAAACAAATGATAACAGACCTACTATAACATGTTAAGAGGCGGATGCAGTGTACTACCTATAGGTTCAACTGAACCCATAAGTTTTGACGCGGAGTAAAATTTTTATTAAAATTGTAAAAATAGTAGATATGAACCCATAACTTTAAAAATATAATGGGTTCAATATTAAAAATCTTAAAATTGAACCCATAAATTTAAATTCTGGATCCGCCTCTGAATAAACTAAGCTAATAAGTAGTATAAAAAGATCTAATTTACAATGTCAGTGTATTCAGATTATCATGTATCTAATTATTTGACATGTAGGTAATTGATTGGATGGCCAAGCTTTATCCAATCAAGACAATTGGACCAACAATACCATCCATGTACCTAGACAAGAGGCTACCAAATGACAAAGAGTATGGCCTCAGTCTCTTCAAGCCAATGGCAAAAGAGTGCCTAAATTGGTTAAATCATCACACAATTAGCTCAGTAGTGTATGTATCATTTGGAAGTATGGCTAAATTAGAAGCTGAGCAAATGGAAGAATTGGCTTGGGGTTTGAAGAATAGCAACAAGAATTTCTTGTGGGTAGTTAGATCCACTGAAGAATCCAAACTTCCCAAGAACTTTATAGAGGAATTAAAATTAGCAAGTGAGAATCAAGGTTTCGTGGTATCATGGTGTCCGCAATTACAAGTGTTGGAACATAAATCAATAGGTTGTTTTCTCACACATAGTGGGTGGAATTCGACGTTGGAAGCAATTAGTTTGGGAGTGCCAATGGTGACAATGCCACAATGGTCAGATCAACCAACAAATGCAAAGCTTGTGCAGGATGTTTGGGAGATGGGAGTTAGAGCCAAACAAGATGAAAAAGGGATAGTTAGAAGAGAAATTATTGAAGAGAGTATAAAATTAGTGATGGAAGAAGAGAAAGGAAAAGTGATTAGGGAAAATGCAAAGAAATGGAAGGAATTTGCTAGAAATGCTGTGGATGAAGGAGGGAGTTCAGACAAAAACATTGAAGAATTTGTTTCCAGTTTGATGACTATTTCCTAAGTAGGAAATTGAGCCATAGAAAAAGAAACAAGAAGATAACTTTGTATTATGCAAGTTTTATTTGTCAGGTTGAAATTAGCAAAATTTGACCTGAATCTTCCTTTATTTTTTCTCCCTTTCCCCCATTTTCGTGGAAAGCTAAGCAATTTAATTAGCTGATAAAGTAACAAGCTATAATTGTAATGTGTTGTTTATTTGATAGTAAGATATGGACTAATGGCATGTAATGGTCAATGGGTCATTCCTATGGATGGCAATGGGGCGGTGCGGGTGCGGGCCGGTGCAGGTTTAGGCATATGCGGGGCGGGGCGGGTTTAGGCATATCGGGGCGGGGCGGGGCGGGGCGGGTTGAAATAATTTTTTTGCAGTTCTATGCGGGTGCGGGTTAAGATTAAAATTTCTTACAAAATTAGAATTTTTCCGGCTGTCCTTATTTTCTTCGGCTTTCACCTTCGGAAGGTGACCTCCCTCTCTTTGTTCTAATCTATGATGACTGAAGCTCTCTAGTCTTGTAATTTATAAAAAAAAACTTTTGACTAGATTTTTTAATTCAGATTTTTTAATTCTTATCTTAATCAACTTTTGTCCTAGTTTAATTGAAAATACTTTTAGCACTTCAAATTCCTCTGCATACATGACAGCTTACAATTCAAATTTAAGGAAATAGAACCTAAATAGAATCAAAATAGACACAATGTTTCCAGTCAGTTGTTTATGGCTTTTGGTTTCTATTACAAAAAGATTTTATAGTGTATACCATTGTGAAATTATAAAAAAACACCTCGACATTTTCAGCCAAGTTTAAATCCTGTTCCCAATGAAAATTCCAGTCAAAAGCTTAAACAGAGACTAACAAATGAAAAGAAAAAAAAAATCAGCGGGGCGGGGCGGAGCGGGTGGATGCGGGTGTAGATGTGGGGCAGGTGAATGCGGGTGAAAGTCCTATGCGGGGTGGGGCGGGGCGGCTTGAAACAGGACCCGCCCCGCACCCGCACCACACCGCACCGTTGCCATCCCTAGTCATTCCCTACTTATTTGTTAGACTAATGGATTGCTTATTTGTAATTTGACCTTGTCACGACCCAAAATCCACTAGTCGTGATGCCACCTAACCCAACCCGCTAGGTAAGCCAACTAATAACTATCCAATTCTACTAATATTAATAAGACAATTAAACAAAAGGAATTATCTAAATCTTATGCATTCCCCAAGGACTGGTAGTACAAATCATGAGCTTCTAAGAATAGAATTTACAAAGCTGATATGAAGTAAATACATCTTCTGTTTGAAAAGTACATAAACAGAGTTTTCATAAGTCTAAGGCTACCATGAACACGAGGCAGCTACAACAGGAACTCAAGTACATCTTCAAATCCGGCAACCATCGAGCACAGCAACAACAACAGCCAACATCTGCACGCAATGTGCAAAAGTGTAGTATCAGTACAACCGACCCCATGTACTGAGTAAGTAACAAACCTAACCTTAGGTTGAAAGCAGTGACGAGCTGGAATATAGGTCGGGTCCAACACCAATAGCCAACAACAGTTCATAACAACATGAAGCAATTAAATAAAGAAGTAACTCAGAGATAAAATGCTCAACTTTTTCATAGTTTTCCGAAAATAGTTCCGCTTTTCAAGTATATCAATGAAAACCCAACTCCTTTACCGAAAACGTCAAAAATACAAGTAAGTTTGAAAATTGTGAGTTTCCCAAAAATCCTTTCAACGGTAAATATGGTATTTCATTTTCTCTCCAGATAGCAAGTGCAAAATACCTCTCTATTTCCATATGTCAATATATGTGAGGAGTCATGAATGACGTAATACCGTACGACATGAGGAAAATATATCTCTATGCCTATATGTCATGTGCATGTCAAATGCGATGCGACTCAGTAATAAACCATATGCATACTCTCAGAGTATCAATTCACTCAGTCCTCCCAGTCACTCAGTCTTCACAGTCACTCAGTCCTCCCAATCACTCGGCACCCGCATTTAGTAGGTACTTGCGTTCACTGGAGGTGTGTACAGACTCCGGAGGGGCTCCTTCAGCCCTAGCGCTATAACAAGCCAATCATGGCATATATCAATAAAACATGCTCCGGCGTGCAGCCCGATCCATATATATATATATATATATCCTCACCATCAGGTCCTCGGCCTCACTCAATCATTAATCTCTCCAGTCTCTCGGACTCTCAATGTCGTGAAATATCAGCCCAAAAATAATGATGTTCTGTATCAATAAATAGTAACAAAGACTGAGATATGATATGCATATGAATGCGTATGACTGAGTATATAATGCAATGAAAGCAGATAGCTCAAACAACAGAGATGACCTCAGTGGGTCCCAATAGGATAAGCATGTAGCCTAGACATGGATTCTAGCACGGATCACAGCTCAATAGATCAAGTACTTAGAAATTTCATGGTTACAGGTAAGATCAGGTACCTACACAGTACCACAGAAAAAATGGAGTCACAATTCACACGGTGCACGTGATAAGTAGGGATTTTGACCGCTTATTTGCTCTCTTTTACTTGTATTTTAGCTTAAAAATGCGTAAAGGTATCCCCGGAAACTAACGAAATGTGCTTACTTGCAGGAATATTGGGAAACGAGCCAAAGAAGTCAAAATCAACTCATAAAGGAGTCTAAAGTAAACAAGAACCAAAACAGGACAAAAGATCTAGCAGTGCGGACCGCACAATTCTAGTGCGGCCGCAGAACCAAGATTCAGAGAGTGGTTTTTGTCCAACTCAGGGAGTGCAGACCGCACTGAAATTGTGCGGCCGCAAGAGATCAAGTGCAGCTGCATTCATTATTATGCGGTCCGCAGGATTGAAGATTCAAAGAGCTGGAAAGTAAAGGAGTGCAGACCGCAGCACTTTTGTGCGGCCGCATAATCCTAAGTGCTGCCGCACCCACTTTTATGCGGACCGCTGAAGCCTGAAGTGCCTAGCCCAAATTCCAAAGACTGCGGACCGCAACACTTTTGTGCGGCCGCAGGAGCCCAATTTGCGGACCGCACCAGAATTATGCGGTCGCACAACCTTCGCAGGGGCATTTTTGTCAGTTATTGTGATGACCCAAAAAGTCATCACTTGTTTTGGAAATAAATTCTCTGTTCCGAGGCCTTAAAACCTCCTTTTTGTCTCACTTCGATTTGCGTGCACGGTCCGAGCGCATATCCGAAAAGCCATTATGTGAAAAATCTGTGAAAAATGACAAAGCTTGCTTTTAAAATGAATTTAAGTTGACTTCGGTCAATATTTTGGGTAATCGGACCCGGACCCGTGATTTGACGGTCCCGGAGGGTCCGTAGAAAAATATGGGACTTGGGCGTATGCCCGAAATTGAATTCCGAGGTCCCAAGCCCGAGAATAAATTTTTTTGAAAAAAATTGTTTTCAGGAAAATATAAGAGTTTTTGAGAAATGAAAGATGTTGAAATTGATGGTATCGGGCCGTATTTTGGTTTCGGATCCCGATACAAGTTTAAAATAATAATTTAGTTGAATCTCTGAAGTTTGGTAAGAATCGGAGTCCGTTTAGTATAAATCGGACCTTATTTGAGAAAATTAGAAATTTTGATGTTCTTGAGTGATTTCGTGAATTTGAGGCTTAATTCATAGTGGTTGATGTAATTTTAATGATTTGACCGCACGGGCAAATCCGTATGATGTTTTTGGACTTGCGTGCATGTTTGGTTTGAAGCCCCGAGGGCTCGGGTGAGTTTTGGATAGGCCACGGAGTGAATTTAGACTTAGAAAAATACTGTTGCAGGTTCAGAGAAGTTGCAGGTCTCTGAACCAGGCTTCGCGGTCCGCAGTGATTTCTCACGACCGTGATGGGATTTGTGCGGTCCGCGGTGAGCCAGGCTGTGTTTCGTGGCTGCGCTCGATATTTCGCGGTCCGCGGTGAAGCTTTGCGGCCGCAATCCTTTTTATGCGGTCCGCAGTGAGGGTCTGAGAGGAGTATATAAACGGGACTTTTCAGTTATTTTTCCATTTTCAGAAACCTAAAACATAAGGGGCGACTTTTCAAACACTCTTTCTTTCCCAAAACACAAGTAAGTGATTTTAAACTCATTTCTTTCACTTCTTAACTTCTTTTTACAAGATTTCATCTAGAATCTAGGGTTTTGATGGTGGAATTGGGAATTTTGGGTAAAACCTAAGAATATTGAAATTTGGGGATTTAGACCTCAAAGTGAGGTCGGATTCCAAAACCAATTATATATCCGGGCTCGGGGGTGAATGGGTAATCGGGTTTTGGTCCGAATTTCGGGTTTAGAGCAAGCGGGCCCGGGGGACGATTTTCGACTTTGGGAAAATCATTTGAAAACCCATTTTCATGCATTAGAGTTGATTCATTTAGCATTTATTAATAGTATTAATTAAATTGTGGCTAGATACAAGCGAATTGGTGGTGGAAACAAGAGGTAAAGCGGTAGTTGAGGCTTGAATTGTGTTCATGGCATCGAGGTAAGTGCTTGGTCTAACCTTAGCTGGAGGGATTAGGAGTTGTGTCCTATTTGCTACGTGTTAGTTGTTGAGTACGACGTATAGGCATGGTGACGAGTATTTATACGTTGGTGTCAAGCATGCCTGTAAGTCTTATACTATTATTAATGTGACTCCGTTTTGTATTGTTCATGCCTTATGTGATGATTTCTATTGTTGAACGAGGCTTGTGGAAGTAATATTGGTAATTGAACCTTGAAGAGCGTTGGCTCAAGTTGTAAAATGATTTGTGGAAGCATTATTGGCAATTGAACGTTATAGAGCATTGGCTCAAGTTGCGAATTGAGTTGTGAAGTAAAGGTGGAAAAGAGAAGAGGTTTATGATATTGTCTCCCTTGCTGTGATGTTGTTACTTTTTGTGTTATCTCCCTTGCCGGGATGTTATTGCTTTTGATATTGTTTCCCTTGCCGAGATATGATTGTCGTACTATTGTTCCCTTGCCGGGATTTTATTGTGATTCTATTGATTCCCTTGCCCTTATTGCTTTGTGATTGTTGTTTGGGTGAGGAAGAGTGTTGAAGCACGAAGGGTGATGCCATGCATGATATTTGTGAGAGAGTGTTAAAGCACGAAGGGTGATGCCATGCCGTATGATGTACAATTCCATGCCTTTATATGAGTGATAATGCACGAAGGATCATTTTGTGTCATGATTATGTGAGGTAAAAGTACGAAGGGTGATGTCGTGCCGATTAATTGATTTTTTGTGAGGACGAGAGTAAAAGCACGAAGGGCGATGCTGTGCCGATTTTATTGATTTTTGATGAGGATGAGAGTAAAAGCACGAAGGGTGATGCCGTGCACTTGTCTTTGATTTCCTGATTTCTATTGATAGTTGAGTTATGGTATTCTTTACATTTAACTATTAGTTTCTGTTGTTACTTGTTGTTCCCCGCAGCATGTTTCCCCCTCCCTATCTTTAATTGTAAAGTTGTGCCTTTATTTTCCGCTGTACATGATTTAACTGCACAGGTTTATTTGGTAGTCTGGTCCTAGCCCCGTCACTACTTCGCCGAGGTTAGGCTAGGCATTTACGAGCACATGGGGTCGGTTGTGTTGTACTACTCTCTGCATTATTTTGTGCAGATCCCGGTACTGGAGCATACAGACCTTAGCTTTGGGTTGCTGCCTTCAGTCCATTTGGAGACCCGAGGTAAAACTGCAGGCGTCCGCAGGCCTTTGCGTCTCCTTCTATCCCTTCATTTTGTTTCTTTTATGTATTTCAGAGACAGCGTTGTATTTATCTTTCGAACCCTTATTCGTAGTATTCCTAGACAGTCTGTGAAATTGTGACACCAGTTCTGGGTAGTTTATGTTATGGATTGGAATTGGTATCATTATTAAAATATTGCATTTCAGTCTTCCGCTTATTAAATTCCGCTGTTTATATGATGTTGGTTCTTAATTTGTTAAAGGATTAAAATGGGAAAAAGGTAGATAATACAAATGGTTGGCTTGCCTAGCTTTCACTAGTAGGCGCCATCACGACTCCCGAGGGTGGGAAGTCCGGGTCGTGACAAGTTGGTATCAGAGCTCTAGGTTACTTAAGTCTCACAATTCACGGACAAGCTTAGTAGAGTCTGATGGATCGGTACAGAGACGTTTGTATTTATCCCCCAGAGGCTACAGAGTTAGGAAAAACTTCACATCTATTCTTTCCTGTCGTGCGACTTGATTTCTCAATGATAATTGAACTTCTACTCTGTTCTTTTGCAGATGGAGAGAACATGCGCTTCCTCATCCACTGATCAGCAGCCCGAGCCCCCAGAAGCAGCTCCCACGAGGGGCAGAGAGCGAGGCCGAGGCCATGCTAGAGGCCGAGGCAGGGGCAGAGCTCAGCCCAGAGCAGCAGCACCAGCGGCGGAGCCTCAGGTTGAGTTTGATGATGAGGTTCCGGCCCAGACAGTTCCGGTGGGCCCAGCTCAGGTCCCAGGGGGTTCATTGCTACCCCAGTACTCCAGGACGCTCTGGTCTGTCTAGTGGGCCTTATGGAGAGTGTCACTCGGGCAAGGTTACTTCCTGTAGCACCAGGCGTCTCTCAGGCCGGGGGAGGAGCATAGACTCCCGCTACCCGCACTCCAGAGCAGATGGCTCCCCAATTCAGACTCCAGCAGTTCAGTCAGTTTGAGCAGTTCAGCCGGGTGTGGTAGCTCAGATCGGTGATGGAGCAACTATGTCTGTCGATGCTTTGTGGAGATTGGACAGGTTCACCAAGCTCTTCACTACCACTTATAGCGGTTCATCTTCTGAGGATCCCTAGGATTATTTAGACAGCTGTCATGAGGTTCTTCGGAACATGGGGATAGTGGAGACCAATGGGGTCGACTTTGCCTCTTTTCGACTGTCTGGATCCGCCAAGGCTTGGTGGAGAGATTATTGTTTGGCTAGACCAGCTGGGTCACCAGCTCTGACTTGGGATCAATTTTCTCAGCTATTTTTGGAGAAGTTTCCTCCTATCACTCAGAGGGAGAGCTATCGGAGGCAGTTTGAGCGTCTCCAGCAGGGTTCTATGACTGTTACTTAGTACGAGACCAGGTTTATTGATTTGGCCCGTCATGCTCTTCTTATACTTCCCACCGAGGGAGAGAGAGTGAGGAGGTTCATTGAGGGACTCGTACAGCCTATTCGACATCAGATGGCTAAGGATACGGGGAGCGAGATTTCCTTTCAGGAGGCGTCCAATGTGTCCAGGAGGGTTGAGATGGTTCTATCACAGGGGAGCGGTCTGGGGTCTGACAAGAGGCCTCGTCATTCGGGAAGATTCAGTGGTGCCTCATCTGGAGGCAGAGGTTCTTTTGGTAGAGGCCATCCTCCTAGGCCTTTTCAGTCAGCACTTCAGGTTTCTCATGGCGCTTCAGGTGGCCGTGGTTCTCATATGTAGTATTCAGATCAGCGGTCCTACAGTGCACCACCCGTTCCTATCAGTGCACCGCCGCTCCAAAGTTTTTGGGGTGGTCATTCAGGTTGTCAGGGTCAGCAGTCTCAGCAGCCGAGGGCTTGTTCCACAACCCGCTCAGCCAGCTAGAGGTGGAGGTAGAGGTGCTATAGGTGGAGGTAGAGGTATTAAAGATGGAGGTCAGACCGCTAGAGGTGGAGGCCAGCCAGCAGCAGGCCGTCCCAGAGATGTAGTTTAGAGTGGTGGGGCCCAGCCCTGATGTTATGCTCTTCCAGCCAGGCCTGAGGCTGAGGCTTCTGATGCAGTTATCACAAGTACTGTTCTGGTTTGTAGTAGAGATGCTTAAGTTCTATTTGATCCAAGATCTACATACTCCTATGTGTCATCTTATTTTGCACCGTATCTGGTCATGCCGTGTGATTCCTTGAGTGCTCCGGTATATGTGTCTATACCGGTGGGTGATTCTATTGTGGTAGATCGTGTCCATCGTTCTTGTATAGTTGTGATTGGGGGTCTTGGGACTCGAGTAGATTTGTTACTTTTGGATATGGTTGATTTTGATGTCATATTGGGGATGTCGACGCCCCTTTTTTCTCGCGAAATCGGGTTTATGACATTTGGGCGGACAACTCGTTTCCTTTGGGAATTGGGTTTGAATTGAAGAGTCGCCACCTAATGATTAAGTGCATTAGGACACTAAGAAGAATTTTGATTTAGAAAACCAGAGATTGGGTAAGGGCTTGAAATTATCCCGAGGGGAAGGTGTTAGGCACCCCTCAAGATCCACTAGTGTGGTTCCCGTCCATGCTATAATCGTGACTTTAAGTGCAAACAACAAGCAAGAATTACAAATACGAGGAAGTTTTCACATAATGGTTGCGAGCAATTAAAATTAAAAGAAATTAAAGAAGCTGAAGTTTGGGAAGAAAGTAGTCTTTGAAATTTTGAAAATAAACAAGTAAAGGGAAGGGGTTTTCACATAATTACTGCAAGTAATTGAAGTTAAAAAGAAAGATTAAAGAAGCAAAAATTTAAGAAAAGCAGTCTTTTAAAAATAAACAAGTAAAGTGGGGGGGGGGGGGTCCTAGGTTTATAAATAATATGGATTACCCCACACAACACCCGGTAACCGTTTATACACGTGGTGTTATCGCGTGGTCATCATATCTATATCTACCCTTTCCACCCCGTTAAGGTATTAAAACACGGAATAGTCTCGTTTTCTTATTGCATGCTACTATCCGCCCCGATCCTATCAGTCCCGGAGGTATTTGGGACTACTAATCCTAAAGGGAAGGGATGTGAGGTTTTATAGTTTCAAAGGACAAAATTCTAAGGCGACAATCAAAACACATATGTAACAAATATGGGGGAGAAGCACATAACAGATAGAAAGGGCCCAAACAAACCTCCTTAAAAAACAAAGAGAAGCATATAGTTTAGCATGTCTTTACACGTACTGATTAGGGTCTGTTTAAACTTAAAAGTTGTGGCAGACTGATCTATTACATATTTCAGATAAGAAGCCCGAATCAGGCCTGCCTACTAGTTGTAGTTAATAAGAATCTGATTCAATTTATAAGTTATCCTATGGCTTGCCTAAGTGTTAAACGAAACCTATAGGCATGGTATCTATTAGTTCAGAAAAGAAGTATGCTGATTTAGGAAAAGAAATTGTTAATTACAGGAGTATAAATTCTACAGTCGTTGTTGTTACTACTGATTTTAGACTTATAAGCGAATGGGCGATTCAGATTTTAGTCGATAGCTCTTATAGGCATGCTTCTAGGTGCTATTGATTTGAAAAACATTTTTTACAAGCGAAACAAGAGTGCAGAAGTC
The DNA here is from genome assembly GCF_001879085.1 of Nicotiana attenuata. Classification (NCBI taxonomy): domain Eukaryota; kingdom Viridiplantae; phylum Streptophyta; class Magnoliopsida; order Solanales; family Solanaceae; genus Nicotiana; species Nicotiana attenuata. Next base: position 313,248 of record NW_017670673.1, read on the forward strand.
CTATGGGCATGGTATCTAAATGCTGTTAGTTATTTAAACCTATAAACGGGTTTGCCTAGTGATAGATGCAGATGCAAAATTCAGGAAGTCCTATAGGCATATTATCTATATGATATACAGCGCTTCAGAGATGACTTATAGACATAGTCTCTATATGATGCAGAAATGCAGAACCTATAGACATGGTTTCTATATGAAATGCGTAACCTATAGACATGGTATCTATATGCAATACAGAAACGAAAGTTGAAAGCAGGATATAAGTGCAGAAGTATAATAATCACCTATGAACATGATATCTACCCCTTTTTGCATGCATGACTTTACCCCCCCCGTCCCTCCTACAACGTAAACGCNTAGGCATATTATCTATATGATCTACAGCGCTTCAGAGATGACTTATAGACATAGTCTCTATATGATGCAGAAATGCAGAACCTATAGACATGGTTTCTATATGAAATGCGTAACCTATAGACATGGTTTCTATATGAAATGCGTAACCTATAGACATGGTATCTATATGCAATACAGAAACGAAAGTTGAAAGCAGGATATAAGTGCAGAAGTATAATAATCACCTATGAACATGATATCTACCCCTTTTTGCATGCATGATTTACCCTCCCCCTTTCACTAAAAGCCCCAATAGTTATTACAAGTTATTACAGCCCAGAATAAATAAGAAAAGGTAAAATTACATCAGAGAAACTAAAAAATTTACAACCAAGGAGAGCCTGATTCAGGTTTCCTGCCTGAAGCATGAAGTAAACCAACTCCAAAGACCAAACTCCAAAGCCTTTCTCATTTGGGTGTGTCAGAGTTCCCAAGAGCCTCATGGACTCCGGGCAGTGCTTACACCCAAATACAAGATTGAGCCATAGTGCAGTGTGGAAGAGCCAGCCCTCAAGTGTCCAAGTTCAAAGGGAACTCAAGGTCCCAAGGCAAGGCTCACAGGAGGGGGGCAGAACTTAGAATTTAAGAGAGAGTGTAAGTGCAGAGAGGGAATTCTGGGGAAAAGCAAAAGATAGGCTGGTGGTCATACCTAGCAATTGGAAGTGCTGGCACACCCCAACCAGCCTGTTAGCCACATTATTTGGGAGTTAGGATCCCCTAAGGGATCAAGTCCAGACATGAGCAGCAATTTGGATGTTGCCATGTTCTGAACTTCAACTCAAACACATTGAAGGGGATAGGGTTGCAGGGATTCACAGTAGAAACATATGCAAAGAAAATAGCATACATATTTAACACTGAGCATGGACAGCAAAGTAGACAGGATTGTAGAAGCTATAAAATAAACACATTGAGATGAGGCTGAAAACTAAATTAGAACATACCAGTTTCAGGGAAACAAGAAAGAAAGCAGTAGTCTTGTAAAGCCAAATTGCGAGCAAATAGTCAGAAGATTTTAGAAGAGAGCTACGAGATTATATGTGTAAAAGTGTTGAATTGAGAGTTATGTAATTGAAAGTGTCTGAAAAGTGTCAAATTCAAGGTCTGTTGTGAGAAAGGAGTCTTGCCCTTTTTATATTGTAGAAGGCAAGAAGAATAAGGTAGGAGAATAATTTTAAAAAAATCAGTTGTCAATCAATTACACAAGTTTCCCTTTAGTTAAGGGATTCTGATTTCAAACGGGTAAAATAATTAAGGAAGGGGGTTGATCAAACACTTTTCCAAAGCAGTACAAGAAGGGTAAATACATAGAGATTTATTTAAGGAAAAGGTTTGATAGCACACGGTTTGTGCAAAATAAGGAAAGGCAATCAATCAACAGCCAGTAAAATCAGCAATTGAAGATTTTATGTGAATGAACCAGGTCAGGAAGATGGGAAAAATCTCGACTTAAGGAAAATCAGTACTAATCAATTAAACCTAAAAGAGGATTCTGAATCAATCAAAAGTTGAAAACCTTTTTGGAAGAAAGGATTCATCACACATATAAAAACATACAGCCATGCTCAAGTACGAAGAACTGTCATACCAATCAATAGAAGAGTCTAGCATGGAAAAAGTTTAGAGTCATAAACAAAGAAGTTCAAGCTCAGTTTATAGACTCAGAGTGAGTCTGAGAGACTCCAGGGTTCCAAAATAGAACCCTAATCCAAACACAAGATCAAAACTTGCCAAAACCCCAAATCCTAGAGTTTCCAACTCGAATCAGATACAGAGACGAGGAGACAAATAATTGAAACAAGTTCAGAGGTCTCTTTCAGAGACTTATGAGAAAACAAACAGATACAATAGCAAGTTTGAAACAGCAAAGTGAAGAAACTGATTCGAAGCATAGTGAGGGTAGAAGGAACATGTTTTAAGAAAACCTGGGACTTAAACAAGTTTAGAAGCGAAAAGAGGTAGTATAACACTTAAGAAAATAGTAGAAGAAACATGTTTAAAGAGAACTCAAACAAGGTCCAGTAAAAGGGCAAACAAAGAACTTAAGAACTCCATAGGAGATACATACAGTAGGAGAACACAAAATACCAGAAAAAGTATATCAACAAGACATATAGGAAAAACACAGTAGGATGAACATGTAAGCATGGTGTATAAACACAGTAGAAAGACAAGGCTCAGAAGAACATATATAGTAGAAAAACATAAGAAAGCAGTAGAAGCACATGCGTGACAAATATACACAAAGAAAAAGGAAAAGAAAAGTCGGAGAAACAGTTTGAGTTTTTCCAGAAACCCTAAATCGAAGAGAAGTAATTTTTGAAAGAAAAAATTGGGAAAAACGTTTAAGATCTCAAGTAGAGCACAGATATAGAACAGATTTAAGAAAACAAACAGAGAAAACCTCGAATAGCTAGGGTTTCAGAGGAACCCTAAAACGATAAAGGCTTGGAAAAGATCCGATCTGAGTCGGATAAGTAAGAAATAGGCTCATAGTGCTTGGATACACCGGAGCAAGGCCGGAGAGGCCATAGAACCTTGAATCCGAGAAGATCTGAACGGACACCATCGAGGCCAGACCTCGAAACTTTGAACACCAAGCGTTCAAGAGCAGAGGGAGATGAGTGTAGGCCATCCATGGCCCGAGGCCATGGACTCCGGTGAGTTTGAGGTTGAAAATGGTAAAAGACGATTAGGGTTTCAGGAACCTTTGAGAGAGTTTGAGAGAGGAGAGTGTTTGGAGGTGGCTGAGAGAAGGGAATGAGGGGATTAGGGTAGTCGTTTAGGTTTAATTATGGAAGGGTGGATAGGAGCCGTTAATCTCAGAGATCAACGGCCCAGATCAAAAGGGCTTGGGTCGGGTAATTTAAAACGGGTTAAGGGTTGGGTTAAATGGGATTGGGCTGGTCCGAAATTGGGTTCGAAATTGGGTCAATTAGGGGAGCCAATTTTGGCTATAATTGAAATAAAAATGGGTCAGGCTTTAAATAGCCAGTTTTTCCCTTTCTATTTTATAAAAATAGTAAAAATGATTTTGAAAGCAAATTAATAATACTGAGTTAATTAATAATTTATAAATATAAAAATAAAAATACTGGACCCAATTTCATAATTATAAAATGCTATTAAATCTTAAAATGGGCTAAAATTGCAATTATATGCAATTTAGCTTTAAAATACCAAATAAATTTGTAAAAATGTATACAAATTACCCTAGCTATATTTTGGTATAAATGTGAGAATAAAATAAGCTAGTCACCAAAATGATAAATTTGGGAATAGTTATTGGTTTTGTACTGCTAAAAATAGGCAATAAATTGATTAAAGATCCTTTAAAAATTAGGAAAATACTAAAACACTTGGGCATATATATATATATATATATATATATATATATATATATATATATATATATATATATATATATATATATATNAAAAAATAATAAAACACTTGGACATGCTTATATATGCATATATATATATATATATATATATATGCTATTTTGAAGTTATTTTGCATATTGAAAATATATAGGGAAAAATTGGGTATCAACAGTTGCCCCTCTTTACCCGGAAAGGATGAAAGAATTGTCGGGTAAAGATATGACGGCCAATTTTGACCGAACGAAACGGTTTGAAGAGATTGACCGTGCTCTGGTTTCTGAGCTGCCTACATATCCCTGGTCTTACAGGAATCAGGCCATATGTAGTTCAAGATCCATCGTCGGAGTATGCCAATGGAGATCTTTCAAGAACGGACGCGATATTTAGGTTGGGATGGGTGGTTAGAGTCTAATAGGGCTGCGGGAACCGGAGCGGGATCGCTCCGCCTAGATGGCCGTTGCTCGCCGGTTTACCTGCAGATAAGCAATACGCGTATATATTGTGCATAAATTTAAACATGATGCAAGTTCCCGTCGGACCATGAATGCTGTCTTGGGACGGTTAGGATGACGTCCTCGGACCATGATGTCCTGGGCCATGAAGCATATAATAAAGGATTCGCAGGCTATGAAATGATTCTCTCGGGCTATGAGAATGACGCCTCCGAGCGATGATGCCTTTGAATAATGATATGCAAGAGATAAAAGGGGGTCCTCAGGCCATGGCATGGCGTGCTCGGGCTATGAAGATGGTGCCTCCGAACAATGACGCTCTTGGACAGTTTGGCGATCTTTCAGCCCATGCAATGCGATAGGTGGCGATCTTTTAGCCCGTGAAAACGTAAATAAAGTGGCGATATTTCAGCCATGCAAAAAAATGTAAGTAAAATGGCGATCTTTCAACCGATGCAGGATTTAAATGAAGTGGCGATATTTTAGCCATGCAAAAAATGTAAGTAAAATGGCGATCTTTCAGCCGATGCAAGATTTAAATGAAGTGGCGATATTTCAGCCATGCAAAAAATGTAAGTAAAACGGCGATCTTTCAGCCGATGCAGGATTTAAATGAAGTGGCGATATTTCAGCCATGCAAAAAATGTAAGTAAAACAGCGATCTTTCAGCCGATGCAGATGGAGACAGAGCTTAGTCTCGGAAGGCAGAATAATAGCCTTATGCAATGCAGGAAATGCAGATGGAGACAGAGCTTAGTCTCGGAAGGCAGAATAGTAGCCTTATGCAATGCAGGAAATGCGGATGGAGGTAGAGCTTAACCTCGGAAGGCAGAATAGTAGCCTTATGCAATGCAAGAAATGCAGATGGAGGTAGAGCTTAACCTTGGAAGGCAGAATGGTAGCCTTATGCAATGCAAAAAATGCAGATGGAGGCAGAGCTTAGTCTCGGAAGGTAGAATGGTAGCCTTATGCAATGCAAGAAATGCAGATGGAGGTAGAGCTTAACTTCGGAAGGCAGAATGGTAGCCTTATGCAAAAGATGAAAGACGAATAGTAATAAAAATTCTTAGCTGATAGCTGATAGCTGGTGGCTGATTGTGATATTGTGGCTGCTGGGGATATTGCATGCGAATAGCGATTGTGAAGTGATCATTCAGAGAGTTGTATTCCTGAATAGTATGAGTGTATAATATATAATTTTGCGACTTGGGTGCCTGCATCCAAAGAGAAATCGTGAGTTTTGTAAAGGGGAAAGGTTAGTTCGTGTCCCCGGTGACTTTGCTTGCCCTGCTCGGCTTTGATCTGATGACACCGTGGGTATCATTGGGGTAGCATTGCTAAACAGAGCAATTTTGGTGACAAACATGCATGATTTAGTAAAAATATAGCGTAAATGCATAATTAAGAAAAAAGTTTTCTTTAGATGAACCAACGACCGAGACGTGGTCCAAGACATTGCAACTTCTCTTGCTACGGAATTTTGAGGGCCCTCCTCAAAATTCTGCCCCAGTTTGCTGGGTTGCTGCTCCTGACGTCTGCTTGCGATGATCGGCCGAAGTTACTTCGGAATTTTGAGGGTCCTCCTCAAAATTCTGCCCCAGTTTCCAATTGCAGGGGGGGGGGGGTAATGAAAATTTTATTGAATTGTGACTGAACCCATAAGGCTGCCTACATATCCCCTCTTAAACGGGAATCAGGTCAGACGTAGTTCAAATTACATAAGGAGATCATAAATGGTTATACATAGTATCGCTTGACTGCATCTGAATTGATTGGTTTTGGCCAAACTTCTCCGTCCATCTCTGCAAGTATAAGGGCTCCTCCTGTCAGAACCCGATGAACCATGTATGGACCCTGCCAGTTAGGAGGGAACTTACCTTTGGCTTCATCTTGATGTGGAAAAATCTTCTTTAACACCAGCTGCCCCGGTGTAAACTGTCTTGGTTTGACTCTCTTGTTGAAAGCTCTGGACATTCTGTTCTGATAAAGCGGACCATGGCAAACTGCATTCATTCTTTTCCCATCTATTAGAGCTAGCTGCTCGTAACGACTTTTTACCCATTCTGCGTCGTCGAGTTCTGCTTCCTGTATGACTCTTCGGGAGGGAATTTCTACCTCGGCGGGAATGACCGCTTCTGTACCGTATACCAGCATGTAGGGAGTTGCCCCAGTTGATGTGCGGACTGTGGTGCGGTACCCCAATAAAGCAAATGATAACTTCTCATGCCACTGTTTATGCTTTTCTATCATCTTCCTTAGTATCTTCTTGATGTTCTTGTTGGCGGCTTCTACGGCTTCATTCATCTGAGGCCTGTAAGCTATGGAGTTCTTGTGTTTGATCTTGAAGGTTTCACACATAGCCTTCCTCAATTCGCTGTTGAGGTTGGAACCATTGTCGGTAATTATTGATTCTGGAATCCCAAATCGACAAATGATACGGTCACGAAAGAAGTCTGCCACGACTTTCTTAGTCACTGCTCTGTAAGATGCTGCTTCAACCCATTTGGTGAAATAGTCAATTACTACTAGGATAAACCTGTGCCCGTTTGATGCGGCAGGTTCGATTGGTCCGATAACATCCATTCCCCATGCGGCGAATGGCCATGGCGAGCTTGTTGCATTAAGCTCATTGGGAGGTACCTTTATCATGTCGGCATGTATCTGACAGCGGTGGCACTTTCGGACATATTGGATGCAATCCGTCTCCATAGTCATCCAAAAATAACCTGCCCGGAGTATCTTCTTGGCTAAGACAAAACCGTTCATATGTGGCCCGCAGGTCCCGGCATGGATTTCACCTAGTAGCCTGGATGCTTCTTTTGCGTCGACGCACCTTAGTAATCCCAAATCTGGAGTCCTCCTATACAGGATTCCTCCGCTGTGAAAGAAATTGTTAGACAGTCTCCGAAGTGTGCGCTTTTGAGTAGCATTTGCGAGCTCGGGATATTCTCCTTTTGCCAAATATTCCTTGATATCATGAAACTAAGGTTTTCCATCTGCTTCTTCTTCGACATGAGCACAGTAAGCTGGCTGATCATAGAATTTCACGGGAATGGGATCAATGAAGTTCTTATCTGGAT
>NW_017670673.1:321497-327437 GCF_001879085.1 Nicotiana attenuata
CCTGGCTCGGGCGGGACCAAAACTGGCGGTGTTGACAAGTACTCCTTGATCCTGTTGAAGGCCTTTTGGCAATCATCAGTCCATTTGGTAGCGGTGTCCTTCTTCAACATCTTGAAGATTGGCTCACAGATGACGGTAGGTTATGCTATGAACCGGCTGATGTAGTTAAGTCTCCCCAAGAAACTCATTACTTCTTTCTTGTTCTTTGGCGGTGGCAATTCTTGGATAACTTTGACCTTTGATGGATCCAGTTCTATCCCTCGGCGACTCACAATGAACCCAAGTAGTTTTCCAGCAGGAACCCCAAATGCACATTTCGCAGGATTCAGTTTCAGGTTGTACCTTCTCAGTCTATTGAAGAACTTCCTTAGATCTTCCATGTGATCAACGACTTTCTTGGACTTGATGATGACATCATCTGCATATACTTCGATCTCCTTGTGTATCATATCATGGAAAATGGTGGTCATGGCCCTCATGTAGGTGGCCCCAACATTCTTTAACCCGAATGGCATCATCTTGTAGTAGTACATTACCCACGGTGTAATGAAAGCCGTTTTCTCAGCATCTTCTTCATCCATCCAGATTTGATGATACCCAGCGAAACAATCTACGAATGTTTGCAACTCATGCTTGGCGCAATTGTCAATCAGGATGTGTATGTTCGGCAAGGGGAAGTCGTCTTTTGGACTGGCCCGGTTGAGATCCCGGTAGTCAATACAGACTCTAACCTTCCCATCCTTCTTCGGCACTGGCACAATGTTGGCTAACCATGTTGGATACTCTACTACCTTGAGAACCTTAGCTTTGACCTGCTTAGTGACCTCTTCCTTGATTTTCAAACTCATATCTGGCTTGAATTTTCTGAGCTTCTGCTTTACTCGCGGACAGGCCGGATCAGTCGGCAGTTTGTGAGCCACAATAGATGTGCTCAGACCAGTCATGTCGTCGTACGACCAGGCAAATATATCCTCATACTCTCTTAGAAACTCTGTATACTCTTGCTTCTCTGATGGTGACAAATGAATGCTGATTCGTGTTTCTTTAATGTTTTCTGCATCTCCCAGGTTAACACTCTCAGTCTCGTCCAAGTTGGACTTAGGCCTATTTTCGAAATTCTCAACTTCCTTAACAATCTCTTCCGGTATGTCATCTTCCTCTGAATCTATGTCCGTTTGTTGCGTTGTCTCGTTGCATGTCACAGTCACTATTTCATCAAGATAAGTAATAGTAATGCTGTATAAGTAAAGTAATGAGAGAAAATAATAAGAGTAAGATTTATAAGAAAAATTGAAATGCTTTGATAAATTCCATAAATGTTTTGAACATTGGAGCTCTTTCTTGCAAAAGATAAAATGCGACAGGAAAGTAAACTAATAGAATAGTGCATGATGCTTTGTTCAGCTTTGCTACCCCGAGGCACGCCGGGCTCTGGTGGTTCTGACGGTCTAGTTGTTGAGGCATGATCCTCTGCTTACTGCCTGTATGGAAGGGCCTTCCTCCTCCTCCTCCTAAAAAATGACACAACAATCCATATCATCGTCTTCTAGGAACAAATTCCTCATTGCTGCTAGGGCTTCTTCTTCTTCTGACCCATAGATGACCTCGGCCGGTTGGAAGGTTTGCTCCAAATGGGGTATCGGCTGCTCTAATGGATAGTAAGGACCGCGCCAGGGTGGCGACCACTCATTGAATTCTTTCCAGGTATACTCATATCCCAATCCGAAAGTGGTGCCGTGTTTCTTGAGCTTGATGGGCTTAGCAATTCCTTGGAGATTCTTGCCAAGTCCCTTGCCAGGTTCATACCCGCTCTAGTTCAATATGCTTTCAATTTTGTTATCCCACCACTTATCCTTATCCACGGCGTTGACTCGCTCGATGTGGTGGTAAGTTTCCCCACCTATCCTTCTTCTTCCTCCAATTGCTGGAATGGTCTGGTGGCTGTATATGGGATTTCTACCGTCGCCATGATTGATCACCTCTTGTTGATTCCACTCAAACTTCACTTCCTGATGTAGTGTTGATGCCACGGCCCCAGCGGCATAAATCCACAGCCGTCCCAATAGCAGGTTGTAGGACGCCGGCATGTCTATTACTTGAAAATCAACATCAAACCAAGTTGGCCCCATTTGCAAACATAAGCTAATCTCCCCAATAGTAGACCTTTGAGAACCGTCGAAAGCTTAACGTTGATGGCCCCGTCGTTGATTTCATGCAACCCTTTTCCCAACGTCCTGAGTGTTACCAACGGACAAATGTTGAGACTGGACCCCCCCCATCGACCAAGATTCTGGTGATAAAATAATCTTCGCACTGCACGGTGATGTGCAATGCCTTGTTGTGACTCAATCCCTCCGGTGGCAGCTCATCTTCGTGAAAAGTGATCTTGTGACTCTCCAATACCTGACCTACCATGTTAGCCATCTCTCCCCCGATGATGTTGCTTGGTACATATGCCTCACTTAGCACTCTTAACAAGGCATTCTTGTGTGCATCGAAACTCTGTAGTAAAGCAAGGATAGAAGTCTGTGCCGATGTTTTGTTCAGCTGATCAATGACTGAGTATTCCTTCGCTTGTATCTTTCTCTAGAGATCATTGGGCCCAGTTTCAGTAATGGCTTGTCGACCAGAGGTCTGCTTACTCAACTCAGCCAAGTGTTCTGGGGTATAGACCCTGCCGGTTCTTGTCATACCCTGTGCCGCAACTGCTTCCCCGAACTTGGCTTTCCCCTTCCTTCTTGCCTCGGCTGTGTAGTCCCATGGTATGGCTTTTGTGTGGAATGGTGTTACGGCTGTCATTGCTACTGGAATGGGAACCCTTGCTTTGGAAGGTAATACGGCAACTTCAAATGGCTCAAGCGCCTTTGGAGATCCAAACTCGACCTCAATAAGTGTTGGCGTCTTTGCAGAGGCTGGTGTTTCAAACTCAAGTGGTATGGACATGTTTACCTCGGCATCTTCAGAAGGATGAATCTGGATTACAATCGGATTAAGGGTGACTGTTGGTTTCTTTGGGTCGTCACCTTCTGCGATCAAACCAATTGATCCTTTGGGATCCCAATCATCCTCTATTTCAATCATGTGAACACCTCCTCCTTTGTGGTCTGGTAGAGGATTATTGCGGACGTTCTGTAAGGCCCCGGAAAATTTCGCTAAGTAACCTAGGATTGCGTGGTGCCACATAGGTTTATTATAATATTTTTATGTGCTATTAACATGGTGTACATCAATTGGATTTGCTAAATATGTGTATAAGTCGTATGGTAAGTAATTTGGGGTCCAAGGAAAGGCCCAAGTCTAAGAAAAAATTGGAAAAGTTCATAATAGGCTAAAATTCCAAATGAGCTTGCACTAGTCCATACTTTGAACGAGCATATCTAAATATGTACAAGGTTTTATGCGATAAATAACCTGTCAAATGAAAGATCTTCAAGTCTAGTTTCCAATGCTTCAAACCGTTCGTCATTTGAACATTCCTACACAAAGTTATGATCAAATTACTAAAGGCTGGAAAAATGCGATCCTGTGTTAGATATGCGATCGCAAAAACCATTATGTGGTCCGCATAATTGATTTGCTATCGCAAATCTGGCCGCAAACTGGACCAGTGTAGCCCAGTTTTGGGCACCGAGTTTTGCGACGCGTTTGCGGCTAGCATACCCATTCTGCGGTCCATTATGCGATCGTAGACCCGCATTCGGAGGGTAAATCTTCCTATTTTTATAACCCGACCCCATTTTCATATATAATCTTTGGGGCTTCATTTGGGGTCATTTTTTCCACTGATTTTAGAGAGAGTTGAGAGAATTTTAAAGAGACAAGGAAGAACCCAACATTCAATCATCCAACCTTGCATCAACCTTCAAGAATCAAAGAGAGCAATCATAAGTTCTTCATCTAAGAGGTAAGATTCTATACATTCGGCTTTAATTTCGAGTTTGGGGTATAAGATGGGGTATTGAGGTATGATTCTTGGGTGTAATACTATTATGTATACCTGCATGTATAAATTAGGGTTGTGGAAAGATTGTTGAACATAAACAAGTAAAGATTTGGTTGGGGAATGAAGGAAAACCTTGAAAAAGAGATTTGAACTTAAGATGCTCAATTAGTATTTGATAAAATGCTCAAACGAGCTGAAACCATGAATACCTTTCTAATTTGTGTTCAATTTTGTTGTGTCTCAAAGTAGATTGGAATTGCTAGAATTTTCGAAACGTTGTAGTAACTTAAGGAAAGCTTAAACGAGGTATGTATGACTAACTTTAACCTTTGTAAAGTCCCCTTGTTTGGTGTACGAGTAATTGGTATGTGTTTACTTATGTGGACTATTTGTGAATTCTTGTGATTAATGTGCCTTTAATGTTGTTGGTTAAGTCTTCCAATATGATCGTGCAAGTAAATGGCAACAAACCAAATGTGTGTGTGTGAATGTGTTTGTGTGGTAAGAGCTGTGTAACAAATGATGGGAAGAAATCGTAATTGATGCAATTGAAACAAATGTGGTAATATCATATGTGGCTTGTCGTGGGCGATTATAGTTGTGACTTAAATTGTACATTGGGCTGTTGTATATGATGGAAATGGTATTGATTCTATGAAAATTCTTGTGAATTGTTGTTGCTGTTGTTGTTGTGTGAATTGTGATTTGTCCTGTGGGATCGGATTGCGCGCCGCAATACGAAGTAATAAGGTGTGGGTTGTGGTGATAAGGGTGGCCGAGGTAATAAGGGTGGCTGAGGTAATAAGGGTGGAAAAAGTGATCGAAATCACTATTGAAATCATTGATGCGACGGAAAAATGTTGAAAGGGGAAAGGGGAGATTGTGAAACTTGTTTGGCTTTGATTGTTTCTTTCATGTGCATTTGATTGTTGATTCTGTTACTGTTTGTTACCTGTGTATTGATTGATTCTACTTGGGGTAAAGTTTGTATTGTGTGATTCTACTTGGGGTAAAGTTTGTATTGTTTGATTTTACTTGGGGTAAAGTTTGTTCATACATACCAGTACAATTCAAATGTATTGACGTCCCTTTTGCCGGGGGCGCTACATTCGTGTTATGATTGTAGGTGGATCTATAGCAGGTACTCCAGTCCACCGTCGTTAGCACTCCTTCCCTTCCCGTCAGCTAAATTGGTGAGCCCCTTTCCTCTCAGGGCCCTGCGTGGCTCATGTCGCCTTTCTTTCGAAGTCTATTTTTGTATTTGTGTAAAGTATAGCCGGAGCCTTGTTGCCGGCATTTCCATATTATTCTTCAGTTGTATTTAGAGGCTCCGTAGACAGGTTGTGGGTAGTGTCGGGTATTGGAATTTAAAATAGAAATATTGATGTTTGGCAATGATGTATAAAACTTGTAATACCTTTAAAATTGCGAATGAAGTTGCTAATGAAAATGAAATGGAAATCGTTAATGATATGTTTATAGAATTTGATTAATGGAGTCCATCTCCTATTTATTCATGAGTTAGTTTGGGTAGAATGAGACCTAACAGGCTTGCTCGGTCGGGTTTACTCGGTTGAGCGCCGGTCGCACTCCTCGGATTTTGGGGCGTGACAAACTTGGTATCAGAGCCTAAGGTTTTAAAGTGTCCTAGGATGTCTCGGAGCCGTGTCTAGTAGAGTCCTTCTTATCGGTGTGTTGTTGACCACATCTATAAGTTGGAGGCTATTCAGACATTTAGGAATTTCACCCTTCTTTGATACTCCAATCGTGCGATAGAGCTCAAGTTAGGGAGCTGATTTCCTCTCTAAGTCTTATTCTCAAGATTGGTAACCTTGATACCATAATCCGTGAATTTGAAGCATGTAAGGAGGGATTTATCCCACCATCGAGTCCGAGTGGATTGCCAAGGACTTGTTAGGAGAATGTATTGAGTTGTGGATGGAGTGGTAAAACATATCGCTAAGACGGGAGTGTCCTTGTCCTATGATGTCTCTGCA
>NW_017670673.1:333342-336468 GCF_001879085.1 Nicotiana attenuata
TTATCAACTGTCCAGATGCAGCTTCATATGAGGATAAAATCTGCATAATGAGCTTTAAGGATCTGGCATCTGATGATGAGAAAATGATTGTATCATCAGCATATGCTAGATGATTAATCTTAGGACTCCATTTGGGCAATCCAAATCCACGAAAATGCAGATTACTATGTAATGAGTTAAGCCCTCTTGATAATGCTTCAGCTGCCAAAATAAACAGTGTAGGTGACAAAGGGTCACCTTGTTTCACCCCTCTAGTTGATCTAAAAAAGCCATGTGGTTGTCCATTCAATAAGATAGAGTACCAGTTGTTTGAAACAATTCCAAACACTAGAACAGCCAGGATAATCGATCCTTTCTCCAAATCCCATTTTCCTTAACACCTTTGACAGGAACAGCCAGGATAATCGATCATAAGCTTTTGCCATGTCCAATTTGATCACTATATTTGGACCTGCTTTGGTTCTTAGTCTAATGTCTGTGATTATTTCCTGTGTTAATAACACATTCTCCACTATGCTTCTCCCTTTAACAAAACCTGCTTGTTCATCAGAAATCAAACTAGGCAGCATCCCCACCAACCTTTCATGCACAACTCTTGAAAAGATCTTGTTCACAAAATTACTGAGACTAATAGGTCTCATATCTGAGAAGGTCACAACTTCCTTCTTCTTTGGAAGTAAAACCAGATTTGTATGAGTTACAAATCTTGGTAGTTCATGCCCATTGAAAAAGGACTGCACCATGTCTACTATGTCATCACCTATGATGTCCCAGCATGAGTGAAAGAAAGTACCATTAAAGCCATCCGGACCTCCAGCACTTTCTCCATTTAAACCAAATACTGCACCTTTAATCTCTTCCTTGGTTGGCTGCTGCATTAACTCCATGTTTTTAACATTGTCCACCATTATTGGAATGTGTTGCAGGATATCAAATGAGGTAGGGACTGATTCCTCATGGAACTGAGCTTGATAGAAATTAACTGCTTCCTCTGCCATGACTTTCTCATCTTCTATCCAAATACCTGCTGAGTTCTGGATCCTTTTTAGTTGAAGTCTTTTCCTTCTGCCATTTACTTGTGTATGAAAAAATCTTGTGTTCCTATCTCCATCTTGAAACCAAGCCATACCAGACTTTTGTCTCCAAAATTCCTCCTCAAGAGCCAAGTACCTAATAAGTTCAGCTTGAACTTTCTGCAGCATTTCTCTATTCTGATTTGTTGGATGTCTTTCAAATTCAGCTTCATGAACCATTACAACCTCCTCTAGGCTAGCTATTTTCTGAAAGATATCCCCATAGGTAGCCCTACTCCAATTTGATAAGGCTCTTTTTAATTTCTTCAACTTGTAGTTAAACAGGTAGAAAGGATCACCAGCAAAATCTGCACACCAGTTCTCCTTTACAACATCCTTAAAGGTAGGTTGTTTGGTCCAGAAGTTGAGAAATCTAAATGCCTTTTTAATTGGTACCACATCTACTTTACAGTTCACCATCATAGGGCTGTGATCAGACCCTACCTTAGCTAAATGAGAAATTTCAATCGAGGGCCATAACATCTGAAATTCTGCATTAGCCATACACCTATCAAGCCTTTTGAAAATGCAATCATCCCCTGCTCTTCCATTCCACCATGTATATATGCTGCCCTTAAAGCCTAGATCAGTAAGATTACATGTGTTGACACAATGCCTAAAATCATTTACCTCATTCAATGATACAGGCAATCCACCTAATTTCTCCTCCTCATCCCAAATCACATTGAAATCACCCCCCACAAACCAAGGAAGTGACATATCTCTTGCCAAATAGTACATGCTATCCCATAATTCTATACGTTCAATAGGATCACATTTAGCATATACAAAGGTGACTATGATTGATACCTGTGTGTCCATATTTGTAATCCTCATTGTCATCTGTTGCTCCATGTTTATCAGAATATCTACACCATGATCTTCATCTACAAACACCCATATTTTATTTGAAATATTGCCAAAAGCCTGTAGCATTCCAATTTTCCTCCTGTACCATTCCAGCTTCCTTGGTTTTTGTTTTGGTTCCATTAAGCCAATGAAATGAAAATGATGTTGTCTATTCATATTGATCAGTCTTTCAAATGCTTTCTTTGTCTTGACTTATCTTATATTCCATATGAGAGCATTCATGGTTAATTATGGGATTTAGACAGGGTTCTTCTTGTTTGAACCCCAGGAACTACACTTTGAATCTCTTTTGGATTTTTCTTTCTCCCTCTCCCTGCTGATTTTCCTCTTTCCATAAGTCTAGGAGATAGATCACCCATCCTTGCCACATTCCTAAAATTTTGGGTTGTTGATTCCTCATCAAAATCTCTTCCTGTTGCTTTAATATTATCCTCCTCCCTATGATCATTAGCTTGTACTGACAGCGGCTGGTGAGACTCAACAGGAATTAGTTCAGTATTTGCCTGTACTGTATTTATCTGTTCCTCAGCTCTATTACTCCTTGTATTTATGGCTAAATTTGCTTCACCATGTGCTTTAGATTCCTTAATATCTGCATGTCACCCCATCACTTCCTCGCTAACTTTTGTAGCTCCTTGGATCTCAGTAGTGGTCATAATTTTGTCAGTGCCTCCAGTAGGTTGCACTGAGATTATGTTTGGATCAGCTGGAGGTAGTTCCTTACTAGGATTTGGACTCAAAATCTGTTTGCACCCCTCCTCTTCTGATATGATCTGCCTTTCTTCACTTTCTGCAACATCCTGAACTTTGTTAGTACATTCCACCCTTGTGTTTTGGCCCTTATATTTGTTATTTACACTTTGCTCTTCCTGATCATTCTCTTCATCTGTTAATTCCTCCTCTCCACTAGCACCATCTGGTAGTTCTCCTTCTTCTGTATCCTCTTCTATTTGTTGTAGCCATAGCTTCTTTCCATTTAATTGTTCCCTTTCATCACCTTCAGTAATCCCATCTATTGCAGTAAAATCCACTGATTGTGATGGTATCTCTTGGCATGACTGATTAGTTGCAACATTATCAGCAAATGTTCTACCCACCCATTGAGCAGTAGATTCTTTAATTCCACCTTGTTCAGTTGTTATCTTATCTCCCTTCCCAGCATCAGATGCCTTAGTTTTATCCC